>NC_056726.1:1450014860-1450179860 GCF_019279795.1 Protopterus annectens
ACAGCTATGTATGGGGCAAGATTTCTTTTGGAAAATGGATTGCCCTTTCTTTTTTTCAGGTGAGAGTGGGATGTTGGGAGGGATAGTAGGTATATTTGGGGAGGTAGGTTGTGTAGGATAACAGACAAGACAGACAAGACAGTATATAAGGGTGGAATGTGACACATGTGGGGGTAAAAACCTTGATGGGGAGGGGTGTTTGGAAATCAGAAGCCTATGAGTCCCTTAGTGGATACAGTGGGACTGAGGTCCCCACCCATGGGCAGTCACCACTGCACCTTCACAGCCTGGAAGGTGGCTCTGCTGGGGGCTGAGTAGGAGGCCCAGGCCAACCCTCTAGTTGCAACACGCAGCCCTCAAGCTGGCATAGCAGATCTCCAAACTCCCTGCGGAGCTTGTTACGCACCACTCCCTGGACCTGGTGACGGGTGACAGTGTCCTATCCGTGCCCACTCCCAGGTGGGTGAGTCCCATCCCCTGAGGCTGTTCCACCCGAAGATGGTGCAGGACCAGCAGACTAGGAGGTCATTCTGGACAGTTCTGTACACTTGTGGAGTATGTTTCTGCATACAGCTTAATACCACTCCCATGATTTGAACCATGGCTTTGTCTGCTAAAAATAAAACATTGTCCATCACAGTTGGTTTGCTATATAGATATTGTTGTGTATCTCTTCTCGGATTTCTGTGTATAAGTCTCCTTTGGTTTTCCAGTCTGACCTTGTAATTACAACAATCTTATACAGGATTACCTAGACAGTTGTATTATGTAGCACAGTGTGGGTGACAGTGATGGGTAATACCTTATTATTCAGAGCAACTGCAACACTAACAATACCATGCAGTACCAGAGTAAACAGTACCAGTACAGGATATCAATCTTTTATTTCTAGGCACAGTGCTCGTATCTGATAGACCTGTAGGAGCAATTTTTGTTAGCACTACCGGAATGTTGCCACACAAATTACCAGATTCCACATTAGTACTATGCACATACATCTCACCTTGTTACTGCACACACTCTGGTCACAACTTCACAACATGGGAATGGAGATGGGGCACACTTGGCCTATTACTCTCATAACATTTGGGAAGTTGCTAGAGTGACAAGTTTGTTTTTATAGATCTGACAATCAGTTGTATTTTTTATTTGCTGCCTAAACATCTGGGATCATGCCACTGATTTTCCAGGGGGACAGAATGACAGGCAATGGATATGCGCCAATTAACTAAACATTCTGGACATATCTGTACAGTTGTGGGGTATGATTCTGTATACAGCCTACTATCACTCCCATTATTCAAACCATGGCTGTGTGTGCTAAAAATAAAACAGTTCACATCTCAGTTGAGTGTGCTATTTGGATTATGTTGTCTATCTTTGCATTGTTTTCTTAATCTCTCTCAGTTGTTCTATATGTCCTGTTGTGATTACAGCAGTCATATACAGGCATTCCTGCACATTTTATTTATGTAGCACAGTGTGGGTGACAGCGCTTAATGCACCAACACTATTAAGAGATTGCAGCTCTAAATTACCATATGATACCAGAGTAAACACATACAGTCCATCAGTTAGACTGTTATTCTCAAGCTATTATGCTTTTATTTACATAGAGCCTATATGAGACTCTTCCTGTCATATTCTCTGGTACTAACCTGCCTTGCATTGCAACCACTGCAATCTACAGGCATGAGTTTCCTGGTTCGCAGCCCACTCATCTGCCACTGTGAAAAACATAAGAGGAATATTTTGCCATAACTATCCATAATATACATGAGCTGGAAGTTATTAAACAGGTAGTGGACTGATACTTACACATGGCTGGGACATCCCCTGTCCTCCTAGCCTCTTGGATCCACTGATCCAAGAGATCCCCCTTTCTCTGCTTCAGGTCAGCATAGTGATGTCTGACCTGCTTACCAGTTCAGGGTATGCAGTGGCACTTGTGAGGTCACAGTTGAGATGGTCCCAGGCTTCCACCTTGTACTGGGAGCCCTGGTACTGACCCTGCAGCAGTCTCGGGTCATGGTCTTTCACACGGAGTCCTGCTATGACTCTGGAATCCTGGATGCCCCAGCACTTCACCCAAAAGCACACACCCTCTCCTATACCAGTCATAGTGCCTACAGGAGGAAGCTGCAACCAGTTATGACGTGTATTCCCAGCTATTGGGTTTAAATAGGGCCAATTTCCCACACTTTGCCATGCTTTGATGGTTTTGAAAATGCTAAGCTATTAGCAAACCTGCTTACTTAAGGTTGGCATTGCTTAAAGGGGTATACCAATGGCCAAACTGATTTAGCTGGCCTACACATTGCTTACACTTGTTAAGCTGGGCTGTGCAATGATTCACATTGCTTAATTTTTAAGTTGCATACTATTTGCTGTTTGGCATTGATTTATTATTCATTACATGTTATATATGTGTTTGGTATCCATGATTCATGTGTATGTACACTGTATGGGGTCCTTGTGTTTATTAGGGGATTTCAACACTTTATTACAATGACACCTCACATCTGGACTTAATGCAATACTCCAGTTCACATATTTATGTTATGTAGTAGGTTATACAACATAAAACTGTATATAGATTCCTTTCATATGTTCAGTTTGAATTTCCTATAGTGAGGATCTGTTTGATGATACCTCACTCTTATGTACTGCTATGATGGCTTAGTGATTAATTGCTGTGCCTATAGTGTACAGGGTTCTGGGGTCAAGACCTGCAAAGGCTGTTTATTTTGTTTCTGGCCAGAACAGCGAAAGTTGCATGCAGAGTGATTAAGGCACTTTTAAGCAATTGCAAGCGGGTTTGTGTGGGTTTGCATGAAGGTAAGCAATGCTAACCTCCAGTTAAATATGCTTACATCGAGTTAACTTCAATATTGCTTTACCTGCATTGCTTACCTCTCTGCAAACGGGCTTAAACCCACTTACTACTGCTTAAATATGCTTACTCTTGCTTAATAGTGCTTATTCCCGCTTACCCCCACACTAACTTAGACAGTAATG
Source organism: Protopterus annectens (assembly GCF_019279795.1). Taxonomy (NCBI): domain Eukaryota; kingdom Metazoa; phylum Chordata; order Ceratodontiformes; family Protopteridae; genus Protopterus; species Protopterus annectens. The sequence goes on from NC_056726.1 coordinate 1,450,017,879, forward strand.
TAAAATGGTTCTTGGGAAGGTGGTGGATTTGGAAACTCTATGGATTTATCATTCATTACACATTGTACCTTCGATTTGTATCCCTGATTCATGTGTACATATTCTGTATGGGGCACTTGTGATTATCTGTGGATTTTACATCAATATGACAATGACACCTCACATCTGCATTTAATGCAGTACTCCAGTTCACAAATATATGTTATTTAGTAAGTTATGCAACAAACAATATTGTTCATAAAGTGATTTGACATGAAAAATGGAATGTACTGGAGTGAGACTTGAGCCAGGAATGAATGCTTGTAAGGCAAATGCTCTGCCCACTACACTATTGCAGTCCTGCTTCAATTATCCTCAAGTGCCATTTAAGCTGCAATAAACATAGCTAAGCAATGGGCAAACCTGTGCACCTACAGTTAAATTTTATCTGTTTCATAAAAAATAGCTTGTTTATATTTTATATTTTAACTATTGCTCTTATAAACTTGGGGGATGTTGCTGGGGGTATGCGGACACCTACAAGTGGTCTCGCTCATTCTTATTGCTAACCTGCTATTCTTGCTTGCAGGGGTGTGTATATTCTAAGAGCTCTGCTCTCAGACATGCCCCCTGCACTCATACAAACTCCGTGTCCATTTTGGAGCTCAAGCAGCATGACTTCATTAATATCCCTGGTGCGTTGCTATCCAGATCCTAAACAGCCGCTTCTGTGCAGGATAAAGCTACTCCTACATGGAAGTATAGTGAATCCAAGGGATAGTCTAAATGGATTTAACTTTATTATCGTTAAATACCAATGGCTTAAACATTCCTAGCAAGAGATCAAATCTACTGAAATATTTAAAACTGAACAAAGCACAAATTGTCTTCCTTCAAGAACCTCATTTCAAAGCAAATAACAATTACAAATGGAATCCTAAGGAATATATGATATTGGTGTAATCCATTTATAAGACAAAGACAAAAGGGGTAACAATTTTATGGATAACAAATGTGATTAACCCAGAAATCACTTATAAGTATGAAGATAAAGAAGGCCTTATGGCATTAATAATAGTTAAATATAATAACAGAATATGGACCCTAGCCAATCTATTCTGGTTCCCAGGCATTGGATCAGGAACTGTTAAAAAAAACACTTGGATTTCATTTCCAATAATTATAAAGGCAACTTAATATTAGGTGGAGATTTTAACTGTATATTTCATATTTCTGAAACTACAAATAAAAGACCACTGAATACATCTGCTGTATCAAACACTTTAAACAAATGAGTAGAATCATTTCATCTTGTAGATACTTTCAATTTAGAGAAGATAAATCTTTGTTGTTTTCCATCAAGATCACAGATTTGGTACCAAGAATGGATAAAATATTTGCTGCCCATGACTTACACTCTAAAATCATTAATTTCTCAATCACTCCCTCCCCCTTTTCAGACCACAGTTCATTGATACTAAAACTTCAAAATGGGTACAAACCATTAATCTTTAACTCAAGAATTCCAGCATACATAACTAAAATTAAAGAGTTCAAACCCTGATTATTATCTTAATTACAGTTCTTCTTCAATATTAATTACACCACAGAGATAAATAAGACAATGATATGGGACTCATTAAAAGCTTACATATATGGTAAAACCCTAACTTGGTATAAAAAAAAATCAGAATAGGATTCTGAATTATTATCTCTACAATCCAAACTTTTGTTAGTAAAAGCTGAAAAAAATCAAAATCATTTGGAGATGGAATAGAAAGTAGAAGTATTAAACAATAAATGCAATGAAATTCTAAGACATAAAATTAGTTTAGCTTAGAAAAACTAAAAATGAATACCTTGGCCACTTCTTCCAAATATCTACATAACTTACCCACAATAATCAAAATACAATCAAAAGCTAATAACATTAAAAGTATCTTCCATGAAAAGAAAGGGAAAAATGTCTTGGATATAGGTGACATTCTTGATGACCATAGAAATCACTATATGGAACATTTCCAAAAAGAAAATATACATATTGATCAATTAAATCTAGATGAAAAATGTTCTAATATAAAAAATACCAGAAAAATTAAAACTAGATCTGCAAACACCCATATAGTATCTTTAGGTAATGTATCTTTATATTGTATTTAGAACTCAACTATCTTCCTTTTTTTGCATTAACAATGTTCATATGTCTGTTATGTACCTGGAGCTTTTCTCCCTGGGCCTCCGCTGAAAATGGACATGTATCCAGTCGGACTCTCCCAGTTAACAAATGTAAAATAAATAAATAAATAAATATCCTACAAAGAAATTACAGATACAATAAAAGAGGGTAAAAACAATAAAGCTCCAAGTATAGATGGCATAATTATTGAAATATATAAACTTTTTCCTTCAAAGATACTATCCCTCTTCCATAAAACTCTATTAAAAATTCAGTCACAAGCATTAATACCACCCACTTGGAGATATTCCTTAATAACATCAATCCTAAAGGAAAACAAATCCCCAAACCTCTGTACCTCATATCGACCTATATCATTATTAAATACTGACTATAAGATATTTATAGCAATATTAACTAACAGAATGAAAATGCCACTATCCAAAATAATAAATAATAATCAAACTGTATTTATATATATCATAGACACACACATGACAAAATTTAAAGGATAATTTCTCTTACAGATTATGTTAATAAGAAAATAAACAGACACTCATAATTGGCTTAGATGTAGAGAAAGCCTTTGATTCCCTAAATTGGGACTATTTATTCAGAATTCTGGTGTTATATGAATTTCCTCCTTCCTTTGTTTATCTACTAAAGAATATATATACAAATAATTTAGCATATGTTAAGCTAGGTCCTTTCACCTCTAAATCAATACATATAACAAAGGGTACTAAACAAGGACACCCCATGTCACAGATTCTATTTGTTTTGGCTATTGAAATATTGGTAGATTCAATAGATAACAATACATAACAATACAAATACCAAAGGAGTAGATGTTTATGAACAATACAATTCTAAAGTAATGTTCTTTGCTGATGACATATTATTAACATTATCCAATAAAAATGAGACATTAGAAGAATTAGATATTTTAATTGATACATTTTACATTACTTCAGGACTCCACTCCATTTCAATAAATCAAAATCAAAATATTTATTTTTAAATAAAGAAAAGAATTGCAGATGAAGGGGAATCACTATAGGAAAACAATAATCTACCTTAAAATATCTAGGAATTGAGTTATGCAAGGATAACAATGATTTGGTATCAAACAACTACAATAATATCATCAATACAATTAAAAACTCCGTGGAAAAGTGGAACAAAATAATCTACCCAAGATTCTATATATAGCTTTGGCAATACAACTGTTACCAGAAAGGAATATACTCAAAGAAATAAACTCATGCCTAATAAAAATGTTATGCTTTCCAATAAGAAACAGAATAGCTTTAATACATCATATCAGACCATAGAAACAGGGAGAATTAAACTTTCCTGATATAGACACATATATGAAAGCATCAATATCTAAAACAATCTCAGACTGGATAAGTCCAAATTATGCTGCAAATTGAAAATAATTATAACTGTAATATCAATAAATGAAGTTGATTTACAAAAAAAAAAATCAAATAACAGATAAAAACAATTTGCCATGGCACATAGTATGTATTAGTATGCAATATAACATAACTAAGCCCACTAAAAATTGTATGATTAATTATTACATTTACTCATTTAGGAAAATTATTAATGCAAATATAGATTTAAAAATCTGGTTTGATCTTTTAACACCATTCAGTTACAAAGAGCCATCCACATAAAATATACAGAGAAATAATTAATTCCTGGGAAGAGAAAGGATTTGTTTGTTGGTTGCAATGTATCAAAGAACTAAAAGTTCTGGATATGCAAACAATAGAAACAACATACAAAATTCCACAACAAGATTGGCTAACTATTATTTATTTTATTTATTTATTTCAGTTTGATTACCGGGGAAGTCCACTGGGCCAAGAAGAACCCATTTTCAGTGGAGGCCTGGGGAGAAAAGCTCCAAATGCAGTACAACCAATACAATGTTTAAGAAGAATACAAAAGATAATCCACACAGCAAGAAAACATAGTAAGACACTACAAATTCAAATTTACAATACAATGTAGACACAGTAAGAACATTGAAAATGCAAATTTACAGTAGAATGTACACACTGAAAGAATTCACATAGGACACAGTAAAAGTTAAAAATTAGTAGATTTTTTTTTTGCTAACTTTTCAATATTGTCATCCATACAGTGAAGTTAGAGCCTGCTAAAATCATAGCTAGAGTTTGAGTGTACAAAGGCACAGGAGTATAGGGGCTTAGTCTAGGGGAACCTTGGGATTAAGTAGGGTGAAAGCAAGAACATTTCCATTTTGAAGATAGGTGTAAGAAAAGTTGGGTTTTGAAGTAATCTGAGTTAGGTATGGTTCTAAGAGAAGGAGGGAGATAGCTCCATTTCCTACCTATAGAGAAGGATAGTAGTTGTTGGCCAATGGGATGTTTAGGTCTGGGGATGGAGATTAGATTTTGGTGTTCAGATCTTAGAGATCAGTTGGGAATGTAAGAGGGGAGGATGTTGGATAAAGCAGGGCATTTTTCTGGGTAGAATATTAATTTATGAGTGGTTATTAGTTGGAGATAGTCAAGTTGGTTTGGGAGTTCTAGCCAGTTTAAAGATTGAAGGGAGAGGCATTGGTGGGTTGAGTTTTTGGATTTGGTGGCAGATTTAGAGATTTTTATTATAGCAAGCTTCAAGTCTAGAGGAAAGGGAGGCAGACAGATTAGTTAGGAGAGGGGCTTCATAAAGTAGAGAGGGTAGGAGGAAGCAGGTAGCTAAGGTTTGCCTGGAGGATTTGGAAAGAAATAGATTATTCCTGTAGAGCATGCCTAGTTTTTGGTATGCTTTTTTTATGTTTTGTTGAATGTGGAGGTCAAATTTAAGACATTCGTCTATGGTTATGCCAAGGAGTTTGGCGTAGGGGACCACTTCAATATGAGTGTTAGATTGGCTGAGGATGTTGAAAGAGTTTTTGTCCAAGGAAGAAGTCTTGGAAGGGAGGAAAATTAGTATTTTGGATTTATTGGAGTTGAGGGAGAGATGGTTTTGGTGCATCCAGTTTTCTGTAGTGGAAAAAGCTGTTTGAGTTTTAGAGAGAAGTTCAGCAAAGTTGGGGGTGGCACAGACTAAGGTAGAGTTATCAGCATATTGGATGACTGTAGTGTCAGGGAGAGCAGTGTGAAGGTTGTTTATGAAGATGTTGAACATTATGGGACCGAGAATAGATCCCTGAGGAACGCCAGTAGGAGTAGGTAAGAAGGAGGAGGTAGAGTTCTTCTATCTGACAGCCTGGGATCTGTCAGAGAGGTAGCTGGAGAACCAGGCAAGAGCATTAGTGAAAAGATTAAGGTTGGAGAGGTGGCAGAGTAGGTGTGAATGGTAGATGGTATCAAAGGCTTTAGAAAGGTCTAGCAGAACAGTGGATACTAGAAGTCCGGAATCTCTGGATTGATTAACTGTTTCTAAGAAGGAAAGTAGGGCAGTTATGGTGCTGTGGCCTGGACGGAAACCGTGTTGAGTGGGTGTAAGTAACTGATTCTCTGTTAAGTAGGGTAAGAGTTGGCAGTGGACACATTTCTCAAGAATTTTGGATATAGGAGAGAGTAGGGCTATAGGGCAGAAGTTAGAGATGGAGTTGTTTATTCCTCATTTATGAAGTGGTAGAATGTAGGCAGAATGCCAGAGTTTGGGAACGTAAGACTCTTGTAAGGATCTGTTAATCAGGATGCTAATTGAAAGAGCTATTCCTTTGGCTGCGTGTTTGAGGAAGGAGGGGGGAATGTTGTTGGGGGTGTTGGAACAAGGTATTAGTTTGGTTAAGAGCTTTTTTATAAAAATTGTGGAAACTGGTTTGAGTTAAAACATAGGGTGACAGTCATTAGGAGAGTTTAGGAAATTGGAAGGGTTGTTGTCAGGGAATGTTTTCATTAGTTTGGCTATAAAGTCAGTAAAGAAAGTGTTGAAGAGTGAGCTTAGTTCATTGTCAGTTAAACTAGGGTCAGGGCAGGGGTTATTTTGTGACCCAGAATGGAGAAGAGAGTTAACAGTTTTCCAGAATTGTTTGGGGTTGTTAAGATTAGTAGACTGAAGTTTGTTGTAGTAGTTTTTTTTGTCTCTGATGATTAGTTTTTTTTACTTGGCTGCGGAGTTGGGTATATTGGAGCATGGCAGAAGGCTGTTTGCTTTTCTGATAAAGCTTCCAAGATTTGTCTCTGAGTTGCATGGTTTGTTTAGCCTCTTTGGTCAGCCAAGGAGCAGAACTGGCTTTGATTCATTTATTTCTAAGGGGGGCTAGAGAGTTAAGAGTATTTAGGAAAATGGAGTTAAAATGTTCTACGACATTGTCGAGGGACAGAGTTTGAAGGATTTGCCAGTTGATTTCTTTGAATATGTTGGAGAAGATTGTGGTGTTGAAGTTGCTAAGGTTATGAGTTTGGATATAATGATATAGGAATTGAGAGGGGTTAGCTGAGCGATGAATGAAGGCAGGTAGATGGTCACTAAAGGAGTCAGGGATAGTTCCTGATAGAGAGATTTTGTTTGGATGGGAGACTAAAATCCAATCTATGATGGAGCCAGGGGGGTAGTTTTTGTTAGGCCTGGTTGCAGAATGGATTAATTGAGAGAAGTTGAAAAGGTTGATAGCTAGGGTGGGGGAAGGTGTGTTGATTTTGTTCCAATCAATGTTGACGTTGCCTAGAATAAATGTTTCATATTTTATTTCAGATGAGGCACAGTGGAGAACATTCTCTAGGGTAGAGATGTTGTCACCAGGGGAGATGTGTAAAGAAATGAAGCAGATATTTTTATGTTTATTGAGTTGGAGCAGACAAGCAGTTATTTCAGTATTTTTGAAAAGAGGGATTGGGATTTGCAGGGGGATTATGGAGAGAAGGTTAGAGTAGATAATGGCAGAGCCTCCACCTTTTTTGTTTAATCGGTCACTCCTGAGGATGTTGTAACCTGGAGGAAGGATTTCAGAGTCAGAGATATGGGGTTTTAGCCAGGTCTCGGAGATGGCTAAGATGTCAGGTTGGTTGTGGTTAATCCAGGCGTGAACATGGTGAAGTTTGTTGTTAAGGCTTTGGGCATTGATAGTGAAGACCTTAAGGGTGCTAGAAGAGATCTTAGGAGTAGAAGGAGTGGGAGGGAGAGGTGTATTTGAAGTAAGGGAAGAGGGGGAAGGAGGGAAGGAGTTGTTTGTACTGAGGCAGGGGCCAGGGTTAGGGTGAATGTCTCCAGATAAGGCAAGGAAATTATATGAGAAAACTTTAAATCTTTTAAGTTTGGAAAGTAAGAAGTTGTTTGGGGTTGGTGGAAATGTAAGAGAGATGCTTTTTGTAGTGGAGGAGAGTATTTTGGAATGGAAGAGGTGTAGTAGGTTTATTGGGATAAGGCAGGGGGAAATGGAGTGGAAGTGAGTGAGTGAAGGAGGATGTGGGTGGGAGAAAGTGAGGGTGTGAGTAGTAGCAAGGTAAGGGTGAGTTATTGAGCAGTAAGAAGTAGTGTGATAGAGAGGAAGAAGAAAAATGAGAAGAGAGAAGGGAAGTCTGAGGGAAATGAGAGTTTGGGAGTACATGTTAGAATGGGTGGGGTAAGGGATGAAGAAAAGATGTAGTTGGAATAGTGTGAGTTAGGAGAGAATGAGAAAGGAGTGGAAGGAAGATATCAAGTAGGAGAGGAGAGTGTAGGGTTAAGTGTAGTGAGAAGTGGGAGTGGTGAGAGAGGTTGGAGAAATGAAAGGAGGGTTTAGATTGGTTAATTAAAGTAGGAATTGGTGGAGGAGGGAAAGAGTCTGATTGGTGGAAAACAATGTTGGGTGAAGTTGGTGATGTATAAATGTGGATGTGCTGGAGGAGAGTGAGATTTGGGGGCAGGGTAGGGGAGTGGAGTGAGCCCGAAGGGCAAATGGAGCGGGAAGAGCCAGAGGAGGTGAAAAATGCAGAAGACAATCAGTAAAGAGAGAGTATTTAGAAGGTAAGTTTAACAAGTTTATCAGAGTTGTGAAGGTAAGCAATGTAAGAGAAGGAGAGGAGGGGGGGTACTGAGATGAGAAGAGAATTTGGGTTAGAGGGTAGAAGGAAGAGACTTCAGACAGGGAGTAGAGGAGGGCTGAGTAAAGGAAAGGAAGGCTGAGAGTTCTGGGCAGTAGAGAGGGGGAGAGCAGAGGAATGGAGGTAGAGGTCTGTAGAAGGGAAGATACAGAAGGAGAGGGAAACAAATAGTGAGTACAGTAGGAGGTAGAGGAGCGCCATCTAGTGGACAGACTGACTGGAGTAGTAGAGATCCAAGGGAAGAATCAGGAAGGGAGCTAAAGAGGTTCAGTTGGTCAGTAAGAAGTGCAGGGAGGACTGAAACAGCAGAGAAGGGGGTAGAGAGAACGGGGAGAACTAGGAGTGCAATCAGTAAAGCAGAGGGGGTAGTGGCTGCTGGCTAGTCTGGCAGGGAAGTGTACTGCGACCTAGTAGTACCAACTAATCAATAGTGCAGAGTTACAACACTACACATACTTTCTTGGAATCTTGTGGAGGGAGGACTCAGGGAACAGAAGGCCTTAAATTTTCAGGTTAAAAGTTCGTTGGAGTAGGCTCTCGGTTAGACAGTACAGGAGGTTATATTCAGCAGATTAGAGCAGGGGGGGCAGGGGCTAAAGCTGTAAAAAAACAGGGAAAGAAGAGAGGTTTAAGCAGTAGTAAGGCACAAGGAATGTTAAGAGACAGTGTCAGGCATTCAGAAGGTTATTGTATTCAAATTAAATGCAAAGTGCAATAAGCTAAGTTAAGCAAAATACAAAAGGTAAACACAGTCAGGCAGTCATGAAGTTATTTTGCATCAAATAAAGTAGCTATAGTTTAGCGACTCTCTATACAGCTTGTTTTTAGTATCTACATTGATTAGAGATACTGTGAGGCAGTCATGAAATTATTTTACACCAAATAATGCAGATACAGTTTAGCAACTATCTACACAGCTTGTATTCGGTGTATACATTGATTAGAGATACTGTGAGGTAGTCATGAAGTTATTTTAAACAAAGTAATGCAGATACAGTTTAGCGACTATCAACACAGCTTGTATTCAGTGTCTTCATTGATTAGAGAATACTGTGAGGCAGTCAAGAAGTTATATTACACAACTTAATGCAAACACAGTTTAGCGACTATCTACACAGCTTGTGTTCAGAGTCAACATCAAGTAGAGAATACTGAGTCTAACACGGAGTTCAGCTGATAAAATAAAGCATGTTCGACAGCTAAAATGCAGCCAGGAGCTAGCATAGAGTTAAAAAAAATTGTAAAAGCAAGTCCCTACACCAGACTGCACCAGATAACTTCACTATATCCTGTGGCTTGTTGCCGCAGGTATGCAGGTAGAGAACAATAATAAATGTAATGAGAAAGCGCCGCTACAACATAACGCCAGCAAACAAACAAGTTCCCAGCAGATAGGACACCAGTTTAGCGCGCAACGCGCTGACTAAAAGGCGAGAGTAATAAGCAAGCAAAGCAAATCACATATACACAGCAGAAGAATTAAAAGGAACAGTCCTGAATTTCTGTTAAGCATAAGCCATTAAGCAGGCTGCAAAGGAGAAATACAAGTACAACAATTCATATGCATGTAGCAGGAATTGTAAAAGAAATGAACAGTCTTATTTCAAATTACGCTTGCAAGCCAATAAGCTAACTGGCTACTAGCCCAGATTAGGCCTGCACAAACAGTTACAGCTGATGAACAGGTAGAAACCTGAAAATTGAAGCTAGGTAAATGGGAAGCATCAGCAAACGATAAGACCTTTGATGAAATAGACGCCAGCTGACAAACAATGCTCAGAGTATGTGGCGAGTGCAATGTGAGTGAGCAGGTACAAAAAGATACACTTATACAACAGAAAAAGTACAATAAATATTCCTGTAGTTCAGATTAAGCAAGAAAAACATAGACTTACTACTTAGGAGCCGACGCCTGAGCCAGGGAAGCACAGCAGCTGAGGGGAAGAGTAGGGTAATAAAGATGGCGGCTGTTATTGAGTGGGAGTTATGAAGAGTAGGGGAGGAAGTGGGCAGGGAAAGGGGAAGAGAGGGGGCAATGGGGGAAGGAGAGTGGATAGAGAGAGAAGATACAAGCCGGGAAATGAGCAGGAGGAGCCAGAGGAGGTGAAAAATGCAGAAGAAAATCAGTAAAGAGAGAGTATTTAGAAGGTAAGTTTAACAAGTTTATCAGAGTTGTGAAGGTAAGAAATGTAAGAGAAGGAGAGGAGGGGGGTACTGAGATGAGAAGAGAATTTGGGTTAGAGGGTAGAATGCTAAGGAGAAGGACAGAGGGAGAAGGAAGAGACTTCAGACAGGGAGTAGAGAAGGGCTGACTGAAGGAAAGGAAGGCTGAGAGTTCTGGGCAGTAGAGAGGGGGGGAGCAGAGGAATGGAGGTAGAGGTCTGTAGAAGGGGAGATACAGAAGGAGAGGGAAACAAATAGTGGGTACAGTAGAAGGTAGAGGAGCACCACCTAGTGAACAGACCAAGAGGAGTAGTAGAGATCCAAGGGAAGAATCAGGAAGGGAGCTAAAGAAGTTCAGGTGGTCAGTAAGAAGTGCAGGGAGGACTGAAACAGCAGAGAAGGGGGTAGAGAGAATGGGGAGAACTAGGAGTGCAATCAGTAAAGCAGAGGGGGTAGTGGCTGCTGGCTAGTCTGGCAGGGAAGCGTACTGCAACCTAGTAGTACCAACTAATCAATAGTGCAGAGTTACAACAGTACACATACTTTCTTGTAATCTTGTGGAGGGAGGACTCAGGGAACAGAAGGCCTTCAATTTTCAGGTTAAAAGTTTGTTGGGGTAGGCTCTCGGTTAGACAGTACAGGAGGTTATATTCAGCAGATTAGGGTAGGGTGGGCAGGGGCCCAAGTTTCTTGGAATCTTGTGGAGGGAGGACTCAGGGAACAGAAGGCCTTAAATTTTCAGGTTAAAAGTTCGTTGGAGTAGGCTCTCGCTTAGACAGTACAGGAGGTTATATTCAGCAGATTAGGGCAGGGTGGGCAGGGGCCCAAGTTTCTTGGAATCTTGTGGAGGGAGGACTCAGGGAACAGAAGGCCTTAAATTTTCAGGTTAAAAGTTTGTTGGAGTAGGCTCTCGGTTAGACAGTACAGGAGGTTATATTCAGCAGATTAGGACAGGTTGGGCAGGGGCCCAAGTTTCTTGGAATCTTGTGAAGGGAGGACTCAGGAAACAGAAGGCCTTAAATTTTCAGGTTAAAAGTTCGTTGGAGTAGGCTCTCCATTAGACAGTACAGGAGGTTATATTCAGCAGATTAGGGCAGGGTGGGCAAGGGCTCTAGTACTTAGGAGCCGACGCTGGAGCCAGGGAAGCACAGCAGCTGAGGGGAATAGTAGGGTAATAAAGCATTCTGATGTATTCACAAGATTTATGCAGAATAATTAGTAATTCTTCATTTAAAGAAATACCTAAACTTACGAAATACCTATATGAAATTGTCAAAGGAAAAAACTTCAAAGACCAATTCACATAAGGTTCAAGTATGGCAGCCTTTATTACTTGCAGCAAGGAGACAAAGCATGCAGATACAGGATTTGTCTTAATTACTAGTGAGCAGTATGATACTTTTATACAGTTCTATGGAATGTTACTATTCTATTGTTAACGTAGTTAGACACAGCTTTCTGTATTACTCTACAGAAAATGTTACTTAGATTTCCTGCTGACATGTTCAGATTTAAAACTCACTATGTGTTACATAGAAAATGTTACTTATATTTCCTGCTGACATGACTGGATTACTGTTGATTTACAAAAACATTTGAGAGAAACAACCTGGCCTTGGGGCTTATTTTTAGCCCACCACACACTTTATATTCTTCAGTTGTGCAGTTCTAATATATATGTGTTACATTTTGCCTAGATTCAAGGTACATTTCTAGCTTAGGTACAAGTAATGCTGACTACAGTTTATACTTTCAAGCAGCCTTTGTTTTCATTATCAATAGATTCAGAGCTGTGTACGTTCTCATTGCATAAGCAGAAAATCAATAACTCTTTCTTAAGTCTCATGACACTAATAGAAATTAAACACTTATTATTATCTTCATGACATTAGCAGAAATCAAATGCTACTTGTTAATTTCCATGGCATAAGCAGATCATAGCTGCACATATTTTTGTGACATAAACAGGATTGGAATGTCTCTAGTAGCTATGCAGATTCATGCAGTGTGAACAGAATAAATGTATTAACCCTTTTAAACCTCAAATGTACTAAGCATGCATATTACTAATACATATTTTTCTAACATTTCCCCCCCTTCTAATACTTTTATTCTGCTTTCAAAATAAGCAAAAACAGTTTTTTTTTCTTCCCCTAACATCTTGCTACTCAGGATTTGCAGTTAAGAGAGTCATTCAGTTAAAACTTGTGAAAGCATTTTAAAATTTTCAGCAATTCTTCAAGTTCAGCACCTTGGTATAAGGTTTCTGAAACTGACATGTCTATAAAGTCTTTAATCAGTGTTTTCATGCAAGGGATGCAGCAGCACACACATATCACCAGTAAGATCATTCCCACACAGATGGCAATCAGGATGTTCATTAGGATACTGCCCCACCCCCTAAACAATCCCTGGAAAAAGTCCATCAATGGATTTGGTCCTGGCTTGGGCATAGCCGACACTTGCTGAATTACCTCAAGGTGATTGTCTATCTCATGTTTGTGGTCAGGAATATACAAACAGCACTCCTCCTGGATTAAAGCGCAAGTACCTCCTCTCGCCGCTAGGTTGAAGTTGAGAGCCATGCAGTTTTGAAGCACTACAGTTCTCATGGCAGTCAGTTCATCAGTCACCAATTCTAGGGCGGAAAAGGTTGCATTGCTCATTATTTAGAGAAGTTTAGACAGCTTTCTCAGTTCCCAAATTGATTTTGTTGCTCCATATGCTGGCAGTACACCTGCCCACGAGATGATGGTATCACCCAAGTCCATATGCGACAGTCCATTTTTCCCTAAGCCCACAGCATGATGGTTTTTCCAGCCCGCATTGATCTGCCCCACTGGATTGATAGGATTCTTGATTTCTCGTCAAACATTTCGAATTTTCCCCTGAGGCAAAACTGCTGTGTGTCGTATGGCCAGAACCAGGTACCCCAAATAACAACTGCCGGACCAATTCTCAGGTAACCACTTATATGCTTTCCTACCACATACAAAATAACAGTCTTCTACTTTGGTAGTAACTTTACTATGTCCTGGCTCTGGATTAAACTTTTTTTGTCAGCTATAATCAGTTGTTTATAAAGGTCAGCATTATGTTTTACTTCATCAGTTGTCCTATGCATCAGTTCAAAAAATGAATCATAGCTTGTGTTGCAATAGGAACCTGTGTTATCAGTTTTATTGTAGCATGTATAGGGAACAGTCACATTGCAATTGCTCCAACCCACCTGAACTGTATCATTTTTGTAAAAACACAGTCCCCTTCTGTCGAACAGACAAGTGCAATGCTACTTTATCTTGTGATGTAACATCTGATGTATCATAGACTAAATTTTCCCAGGTCTTGTTGGCTCCTAGGGGGACTGAAGTTAACAATAACCCCCCATATGCTGTTGGCAAAGCTGTGCAAATCCAGCAATTTGAAACATTGAAGGTCTCAGCATGCACATATTTGATTGCCTGGTAAGTGTTGAAGTTTGGGTGCCACTCTACGTGCAACTCTCCACGCTTATTCAGTTCAGTTTATGTGGCTGGGAAAAGGAATGGCCACAACAGAAAGATTATTGTCACTAGTACAGTCAACAGGATGATTATGCAATACTTCTGAGGAAATGGTTGTTCTGCATTCCTGTTTTCTCCGACTCTTCCGAGTGGTTTTATTTGGATTTTTCTGGATTATATCATTCTTGCTTTTGACATGTGATCTTACTTTCTGCCCTAATAGGACCTTCAGCATGTATGGTTACTTCACTGGGGTTGAGACGGATCAGTCCTATTGATCTGACCCCCCTTTGTAGCCAGACGTTGTGCTGAGGGCCCCGATGGAGAGGTAAGATTTTGTCCAGTTCAAAGTTCTTAACTAGTTTGCAGTGCGTCAGGTGGATCCACGAAGCCCGCTCTGCGATTTTGACTGCAGTGGGTGATGAAAGAAGCACCTGGTATGGACCTTCCCACCTTGGTGATGACCAATTTTTCTTCTTTATATTCTTCACCTACACCCAGTCCCCGGGGATCACTGCCACTTCCAATGTTTCGGCTTGTTCTTTATCTGAAACAGAATTTGACTGCAACAGATGTTTAGAATTCAACAAATTTCTCATATATTCAGCTAGTGTAAGATCAGCCTCCAGGTCTGAGGACATGAGAAGTTTCCACTGGGGTGTATAATAAGCCCTTCCAAATAGTTTTTCAAAAGGAGTCAATCCTTTTGCAGTCGGAACAGTTCTTGTGCTCAACAGTGCCAGGGGCAAACAATATATCCAGTTCTTCCCTGTCTCAGCTATTAACTTTCTTAATTTATTCTTTAATATTCCATTATGTCTCTCAACTAGCCCTGCAGATTGTGGATGGTATGCACAATGATTTTTTAAAGAAATACCAAAATGCTTACCTAACTGCTGTATGATTTGGTTTACAAAGTGTGTACCGTTGTCACTGTAGATCCTTTCCGGAATGCCGAATCTAGGGGTGATTTCTTTGACAAGAACTTTTGCCACCGTGGCTGCATCTGGATTTTTGGTTGGAAAGGCTTCCACCCATCTGGAAAACATATCTACAATGACAAGACAATACTTCTTATTTTCACATTTGTTCAATTCTATGAAATCCATACAGATAGTGTGAAATGGATATGGTGGTGTAGGGAAACTCCCTTGCTTGGGCTTTAACGCCCCTTGTGCATGATGTTTGTTACAAATTTGGCACATCAAACAAAATTTTTTAGTCGTTTGTAAATCCGAACATTGTGAACACTTGGTTCACCAGCTGTACCATCCCCCCTGTTGAGACATGGCACTGCCCATGGCTCAACAAAGCTGCATATCTAAACAAATTAGATGACAATATCGGTTTCCTTTCTTTAGAGATGTACAGCCCCTTTTCGAGAATTGCTCCTCGTTTTACCCATCTTTGTTTTTCAGCTTGCATAGAGAGTGTCTGCATTGTTTTTAACATTTCTAAGTCTAAAATCTCAGAGGGTTGTAGTTCCTCATTTAAAAGAAATACTTCAGAAGCTGTTTGTTTTGCAGCTGTATCAGCTCTTGCATTACCTTTTGAAATCCTATCTTGTTGCTTGGTGTGAGCTGTGCATTTACAAATAGCTACTTTCTGAGGTAACTGAATAGATTCTAAAAGATCTAAAATAAACTGTGCATGATTGATAGGTATTCTAAAAGATCTAAAATAAACTGTGCATGATTGATAGGTTTGCCAGTAGATGTTATCATTCCTCGGTTTTTCCACTGTTGTGCAAAAACATGTACAGTAGAAAAAGCGTACTGGCTGTCAGTAAAAATGTTTACATATTTACCCTTTGCTAAGATACATGCCCATGTCAAGGCAATCAATTCTGCTGCCTGTGCAGATAAGTTGTGTGGTAAAGGTTTTGCTTCTATAATCTCAATGTCAGAAACTACTGCACATCCTACTAGGTTCTGTCCTGCAGGACCCCTTTTGCACGAACCATCCACGTAGTATGTCACCAAGGGGACATCTATGAGATCTTTTCTAGTTAGTGCCTTTTGCTCAATTACCTGCAGGCAGCGGTGTGGTGTGCTGTCTGCAGGGGTTGGGAGCAAGGTAGAAGGGTTCAAAGTCATGCATCGTTCAATTGTCATATGAGGCTGACTCAACAATATAGTCACACAGGAAAGATGCCTAGCAGGGGAAAGATATTCTACCTTCTTTTGCAGTAAAATAATCGCGACTGCATGAGGCACTCTCAAAGTGAGAGGGTGGAATAAAACTACTGAGGCCAAAGCCTGTACTGCCATTGCAGCTGCAACTACTGCTTGTACACAGTGGGGTAAGGACCATGCCACTGGGTCTAGTTGTGATGAATAGTAAACAATGGGGCGTTGCTTATCCCCATCCTGTTGTGTTAACACTGATGTCATATAACCTTGCTTACAATCTACAGTTTGAAAAAAATGTTTATGGTAGTTTGGTAATCCTAGAACTAATGAGGACGCTATTAATTGTTTTAGTTTGCAGAAAGCAGATTCTGCCTCTGGTGTCCATTGTAACATATCCTGTGCTGCCATAGGCTTCTTATATATGAGGTCAGTCAGAGGTGCAGATTCCAAAGCATAGTTTGGAATCCAGCTCCGGCAGAAGTTAGTTGTACCCAGGAAGGACATCATTTCCTTCTTGGTAGTGGGTTTTGGTGCTTGCAAAATTGCTACTTTTTTGTCTTCATCTAATGTTCTACCTTCTTTGGATATTACATATCCTAGGTATTTGACTTGTTTTTTCCAAAGCTGCAGTTTATTTTTGTTTACCTTATGTCCTTCAGCGGCTAAAAATCATAATAGCACTATGGTATCTTCTTTACAATCTTGCTGGGTGGGGGCCGCCAGCAAGATGTCATCAACATAAAGTAAAATCT
Organism: Protopterus annectens; assembly: GCF_019279795.1. NCBI lineage: Eukaryota > Metazoa > Chordata > Ceratodontiformes > Protopteridae > Protopterus > Protopterus annectens. Next base: position 1,450,034,601 of record NC_056726.1, read on the forward strand.
GTCTGCCTCTTGGTGGGGTGAATCCCGCCAAGTTGCTTGCCATTTATTGTGAGAATATTGTTGGACTTTCACAATATCCCTGTGGTAGTTGCATATATGTATACCTTTTCCCCTGAAATGTGAATGCAAACCAATACTGGCTGTCAGGGTGTATCAGTATCGAAAAGAATGCATTGCTAATGTCTACCACAGAAAAATACTTCTGTTGAGGTTTTAAATCATTCAACAGGGTGTGTGGGTCTGGCACCATAGGTGCCCTTGGTATTACTGCGTCATTTACAGCTTGTAAATCTTGGACCATATGCCATTCTCCATTTGCTTTTTTAACTGTAAATAAGGGTGTGTTACATGGTGAATTGGGAGATTCTACTAGTATCCCTCCTTTAAGTAAGTCTGCTATAATAGGCTTTATCCCTGCCTCTGCATCTTTTCTTAAGGGATACTGTCTTTTCTGTGGTCTAAATGCTGACTTTGGCGTGATAGTTACTGGTCCCACTGTATGAATAAGTCCTACATCTGACTTTCCTGTTGACCAGAGAGTTTCTGGTATATTCTGTAAGGCATTCTCTTCCTCCTTTAATAGGAGTGCTAATCAGCTGTCCTTGCTAGACTGCAAGTGCACGGCTGGGTGCATCTGAGTTATCCAATTCAACTTCTGTATTTGTATTCTCTGTTCTGACAGTTCTAATTCTGTCTGTTTTTCCCATCTCGTGACTTTTTCTCCTAGGTCTGCCCATTCTATATTTTTGTTCTTGGTTAAGCTAACATGTGGTAATCAATTAGATTTATAAAGTGTAAAGAACTCCTGGGGCAATGAACAGCTGGCTACACTGTTCCTTTCTGTGTCCCAGTACAGGTAACGTAATATCAATCTGCTTGCATGATTTTTAAACAATTCTTGCTCATATTCCTTATCAGGTCCTGGTGTGTTACAATAATACAGTGTACAGTGCAACAAGTGTTGCTTATCAATGTCAAGGGAGGGGAACTTGCTGATGGCTACATTCATTAATTCTTTGGTCACAGTCCCTGGACCAGTCGTAACCAAGTCCTGGCTGTACCAATAAAACATTTCACCCTCCAATTGCACTGCAAAGGTATCAATTTGTCGCTGTGCTTCCATACCTTGCATGGTTGAGACTACTGCTATACCAAATAGCTGCATGAGGTCTCTGCCCAAGAGGTTTACTGGGCATTTTGCAGAAACAACAATTTTGCTTTTCTGAGTCAATCCTGAAACAAGATCAGTTATTGCAATGTTACGGGAGAGAGGCTCCCGATACAGCTGTCCATTAGCTGCCTTTACCAGTATGTAATCAGGTGACTCTGTGTTTTCTGGCAGTTTGGAGGGATGTATCAGGGTTTGTGATGCCCCTGAGTAACACAAGAATTTGACTTTCCTTCCTTCTACCAAGAGTGCAACTTCTGGTTTCGTGTCTGCTAAATAGAGCTCCAGGCTCAATAAAGCTAGGTCTAATATTTCATTTTCTTCACTGTCACTAAGTTCTTGCACTTCCTCTATCTCTGCTGTCACATCCTCTACTCCCTCTATCACATTCTCATTTGTCCATTCTCTGCTATCCCTTTCTAGTGATTCCTGATTACCATATACTCAGTCCTCACCCTCCTTGTCTTCCGTGGTTGCCTTCTTGTTTTTCCTGCAATCCTTTGCCAAGTGTCCCTTTTCAGCACATTTGAAACATTCACCCCTTTTCTTTCACCCTTCAAAGTCCTCTGATCGTTGATCAGATTGTTTGTTTCCCTGAGCGTTTTTCTTGCCCTTTTTCCCAGACTGTACTACGTAAACTTCTGCTCCATCTTCTACAGAAAATACTTGGGCTTTTTTTTTTCTTTTTGCTATTAAAATGCCTCTTGGCATGCCTAGCATATTCTTTAACTGCTGTTCATATGGGGAAACTTGTGTTTGATCTTCAGGAACCTGCATTCCACAGTGGTTATTAAAACATTCTAATACTATGGCATAATACCGGTCAATAGTTTCACCTTCTTGTTGGATGCATTGATTAATGCAAGTCCAGTCTGCCCTAGGCTTCCATTTTTCAGAGATGCGGTCTGCAAGACCTTTTACTCTGTTGTCTAGTTCTGTGCTGCTATGTGGGAGGGGTCTGTGTGCAGTGTCACAGGGATTCCAGTTGCCACTAATCATGTGCCAATCTGGCCCCACAATTTGTCTAACTACTTTTTCGACCTCTTTTCCGTTTAAGTTATAACTTAGCCTCATTCCTTGTAAATCGTCTGAGAATTTTCTAAAATTAACTTTTGGATGGGGAATTCCCTCAGTGGCTTTCCGGATATCTTCCGGAGTCCAAGGTCTATACACTAAAATAGTTGGGTCCTGATTATCTTGACTTGCCTGAGGATTGGGCACTTCTATAAGTTGGCATATTTCTTCTTCACTCATAGATCGTGAATTTTTAACCATTCGATATAACTCAATGCCTTCATTTGAGTTACCTGCCCTTGTTCGAGACCTGGTCCCGATGGGGTCTCTAATAAACGTTTTTATTTTTACAATGTCTCTATTTTCAGTGACAACAGGATATCATGGGAGTGGACTAACCTGTTCACTTGCTTCATATTCTGGTAAGGGAGGCGGAGGGGCCAATACTATTACTAAGTTATTGTCCTCCTTCTCTAAAAACATTGTTTTTGAATTGTTGTTCTTTTGTTCCCTACGGTTTACTTCCTCAATCCACCTGTGTGCCTGAGGAATTCCTAATTTGCGTTGCTTTTTTACCCGACCTTTGGAATTGGTTTTGAGCTGTTTGACAAGTTTGATAAGCGAGGATTTTTCTAATTTTCTGTCAAATTCATATTTATTAACCCATTTTGAATAATATTTAATGTTGTCAGCGTGCTGCGACTGCATGTATTTTGCGTCTTCTGTTAATGGCGGATTTTTGGGGTCTTTTTGTGCAGTTATTACCCATTTTGTTCTACCCTTTTGATTGTTACATAACTTCTCTTATTTTCAACGTGGTACCATGGATTTTGTTATAGTCTCTTCAGAATGACTGCCTACTTATTCTGTTTCTCCTCATCTATGACAAGACAGTAATCTTTTCTGTCCCTGACTTGTAAAATACAGTCCTGACAAAAACAATACAAATCTAGTCCCTTATCTAAAACATAAAACAGAAAAAAGTTAATTCACCATACCTGAGCCCACGTGATTGATCACCTGTTCGGAGACCCATCCTTCAGTTGCAGATCAGAAAATGGCTGGCCTCTTTTGTACAACAATTCAGTCGAAGGGCTTTTCAAATAAGAAGAACCGATTTGGTTTCTTGCCCGTACGGTTTCAACCACCTGGCCCATCTGATCCGAGGTGAAGAGAGGGTTCTGGTCTGAAGGACCAATCTGTCAAAGGAAAAAACTTCAAAGACCAATTCACATAAGGTTCAAGTATGGCAGCCTTTATTACTTGCAGCAAGAAGACAAAGCATGCAGATACAGGATTTGTCTGAATTACTAGTGAGTAGTATGCTACTTTTATACAGTTCTATGAAATGTTACTATTCTATTGTTGACGTAGTTAGACACAGCTTTCTGTATTACTCTACAGAAAATGTTACTTAGATTTCCTGCTGACATGTTCAGATTTAAAACTCACTATGTGTTACATAGAAAATGTTACTTAGATTTCCTGCTGACATGACTGGATTATTGTTGATTTACATAAACATTTAAGAAAAACAACCTGGCCTTGGGGCTTATTTTTAGCCCACCACACACTTTCTATTCTTCAATTGTGCAGTTCTAATATGTATGTGTTACATTTTGCCTAGATTCAAGGTACATTTCTAGCTTATGTACAAGTAATGCTGACTACGATATATACTTTCAAGCAGCCTTTGTTTTCATTATCAGTAGCTTCAGCACTGTGTACTTTCTCATGGCATAAGCAGAAAATCAATAACTCTTTGTTAAGTCTCATGATACTAGTAGAAATTAAACACTTATTATTATTTTCATGACATTAGCAGAAATCAAATGCTTCTTGTTAATTTCCATGGCATAAGCAGATCATAGCTGCACGTATTTTCATGACATAAACAGGATTGGAATGTCTCTAGTAGCTGTGCAGATTCATGCAGTGTGAACAGAATAAATGTATTAACCCTTTTAAACCTCGAATGTACTAAGCATGCATATTACTAATACATATTTTTCTAACAGAAATCATATATAATGATTATGACATGGGAAATAGTATTTCAAAATTTTACAAGATATTGATAAATTATAAAACAACACCCAAATCCTCATATTGGAATTATATAACAAAATGACACTCATTACAGCTAACTGAAGAAATGAAATCAAATATTTTATTATCAATGAAACATACATGTTTTACACAATACTGGAATGTTGTTAACTGGAAATGCTTGCACAGAGCATTCTTAACTCCAGACAGAATTAATGAAATTAATTCTTCCACAAAGGTAATATGTTGGAGGTGTGAGCAAATACACGATGCAGATTGGAATCACATTTTTTTCAACTGTGTTAAAATTAAGCCGTTTTGGAATGGCATTAAAAACTTTTTACAAGCTTTATTTTATGAATTGTTTAACTTATCTAAAGCTCTAGTATTATTAAATGTGTACGAAGGTCCTCATTTGAAAAAGTCAAATGTATTTAGTATGGACAATACTTGCAATCTCAAGAAAATGTATAACAAGAAGATGGAATACAAACACAATACTGACTTTGTAAGACTTCTACAGCCTACTGAAGACCACAGCATTGTTAGAAATTAAAATTAAAGAATTAAGCATTCATCCTAAGCCATTTATTAACAATCCATGGAAAAAAGGCTTATCATTGATTGACACTTTACAATAACTGAACAGATACACTCTGATAACTGGATTGTTATACCTATAAAGTAATTGTATATATTGAGCTCTGTTATAGTGTCACGCTGATGGAAATAATGTACATAGTTATTTAAGATGTTATACACAAATATTATGGAATTTATTCAATTGTATTTGAAAAATGAAAAAATGTTGAGAGACAGAAGAGAAGTATCTATTTATTAAACAGTTCATGAAAATAATTTATGATTACACTAAGTTACATTAAGCCTGAAAACATTATGCTAGTTTAAATAAATCTACTGCTATAATTACAATATTTGGTGAGTTTCAGAAGTGGTTTTCTATCCTGTTATTTAAGAATTAAATTGGATTTTACAATAGCAAATCTTGCTCTGGCACAGAAACAATAACTTTCATCAAAAGCTATTGAACCTCAAACTAATTGACTTTCAGAGAAAAAGGAATATAGAGACTTCTCATTAGACCTCATTGTAAGCCAGCTGGAATAACCCTGGAGCGCACACACACACACACACACACACACACACACACACACACACACACACACACACACACGCACACACCTTTTTAGCAGATCTGAAAGGTAAATTTACCATACAGAGTTCATGCAACCTTCACCAGATATATACAATTCACCACCGCTTCATTGCCTTCATCACAACCATTAAAATCATTTATTTCAGCTAGTGATATGCAGCTTTTGCCTTTTCATCCTCCATGCAGCCACCTGGATATCTTCTTCTATCTCTATAAATGCTGTTTCGATGTACTACTGTCAGCCAGGAAGGGAAGCAGATATCTAAGAACAATGCTTTTCATTAATAATGCATACATGATCAATGTTCCCACATCTTCTAATCCCCTTTTTGACATCATTTAGAGATTAAAACTTTGACAAAGCATTTAATATGTGGATGCCTTGAGTAGGTCTCAGTCAGATGTTTTGCAGAACCTCTTCATCCTTTAATTAGAAAATACCAAATAATCTGCATAACTAGAACATGAGCTCTTAGTTGTCCACCTTATTCTCAGTGCATGTCCAGCAAGTCGAGGCTCTTAGAAATACATGTTTTATCCTTACTAAATGCAGAAGTAGTGGTTTATTTATTTCCAGAGATACATCCTTCAATGCGTGGAACCCACTTAGGTTTATAGGTACTTACAAATGCATGCAATTCAGGACACCATTAAGGAACCTGCCCAAATTTCAAATTGCCCCAGAGCCCTATCTGTTTAAGTAACTTGCGGAAGATCAAACAGGAGGTTCATAGAATCATTGGACTCTCTTTTCAGCAACACTGTTGGAAAATCCTGGAACCTTCTCCCCAGTGAACTTTCCTCAGTTTCCTCCACGTCTCTTTTCAAAAACAAACTGCAACTTTTCCTAAGAACACACTGGCTATGCCCCTGTACTAAACCCAACTGATCATTTTTCTACTTTTTCTACTCCTAACAGACACTGCCTACCCACTACTTCCCTACAACTAGCTCTACATTCCTTCTTGCCACTTTACCTTTTTGCTATCCCTTACCCTTCTGTTCATCCGCTAAGCTTACTCATAGTGTGAAAACTCTTTTATTTATATAAAAGACACACTTATGCCTCTTTTATTTTAACTTTCTGTATTCTACCTGTAATCTGAACTGTACCTGCCTACTGCACTGCAAAGTATTTCTGTCCTCTCTGTAATTTTTCCACTGTACCTGCCTTTGGCACTGTGAAGTATTTCTGTCCTCTTTGATTTTTCCAGCCTAACTTCTAATGTTCTTTGTAAATATAAAGGTTTTATGTTCCTCTCATCCCAGACCTATTTCTCCCAGACTATAGTATAGTATTATACCTATTTTTAGTATTGTACCTGAATTTTAAAATGGGAGGTACTTAGACCTCTATGATACTTTCTGTATTAACCTGTAACAACATTGTTTGTAAAAATGTTTTTTTTTTTGCTATTTTTTTTTTTCTTGCACGGAGCTTATCTCCCCGGGCCTCTGCTGAAAATGGACATGTATCCAGTTGGACTAGCCCGGTCAACAAATGTAAAATAAATAAATAAACATTGATCTGTAAAGATTCTGATGAAGTTTTTAGTTTGTATGTTAGTGCAACTAATGCAGAGATGACCACAACATGCACATATTACTCCCTCTCCATGAGGGACAGAGTGCTAAACCAGGAGTCAATTTATGGTTAACCATCCATTTGTCTATTTTATGTTTGTATAATGTAAGAGAAGGCTCCCTATGTTACAATGAAAACATACAAAATCATGCAACCATTCATCATACAGAGTTTGCCAAAAGTCCTGATCAGATACTCTGTATAATTTCTGGAAAAGATACATCAAGAAAATAGAAATCCTGAAAACCCTGGCCATAGATAGGAGACACCTTATTGGCAAAACCATCTGCACAATTGTGGGTAGTCCTTGACTAAACCTCATGGAGTCCTAATGTCCGCAAAGTAAAATATGCATATGGAGGAAAGTGGCTGAAAGTAGAGTGAGCCTAAGTCTTAACCAAGACTTTGAATTAGTTAAATAAATAATTAAATAGCAATCATAATGTTGAATTGTACTGCTGGTACTATAATCTTAAAAATGTTTACTGTCAGGAGCAAACCGCCGACCTTATGTTCCACAGGTAATATAGAGTAACGATATGCTAACAAGCAGCCTCTGTAACTGTGCTGAAGTTATATACTTTCTGCTTTTTTGTGCTCATGTTGTCGGGTGCAGTCTTTTATACTTGTTTCTTGAAGTATTTTTTCCTGGTATCATACAGAATCTCTGATTAGGACTTTTGACAAACACTGTATGATGGCTGGTTACACGATTTTGTATGCTTTGGTTGTAACATAGGGAGCTGCAAGAGAAATACTTTGCTTTACATGGAGAATAAGATAGTTCAAAGAAGTGGTATTCTCTGTGATAAATATCTCTCCCTCCAATGTGTTCTATTTTTGTTGCAAAATAGATTTAGATAGCTCTTAAGTGAGGGTTTATGCCCCCATTGGACTTGTAAATGTGCAGTAGGTGTAATAGGATAGTGTCTGTTGAGCGACAGAGATCGTCCTTCAATAATCTATAGGACACCGAGAAGAGGGATAAGGCTTTGACGGTCTGCATAGTTTATACGATTGAGGCCACTGATTTTCTTGTTAAAAAGGATTGTAGGCATTTGAGCTGCACCAAGTGTTTGTACAAGTACATACCAAAGGGGGCAATTTACTCAGTGATTAGTCAGCTGAGCGCAGAAAATGGTAGCATGATCAGACCCCTGGACCTGGATGCCATACCCTCAGTATCCTGCAATGAAAAGGAAATTTCTTATAATCGATATGTGGAGATCAAAGGTCAATTTTTTGTCTACATAGTTTCACAGGTACCTTACTACTCTATCAATTTTCAAGGGTGTGTTGTCAATGTGATAGTTACAAGGAATGTCTTGCTTGCTAAAAGATACTATTGCACACTTATTTGCATCCAGTTTTAGGTCATGGTTTTGACACCTGCTATTGATTTGGGAAAGGTCTTCTTGGAAGATGTTGGTGTCCTCTGGAGAGTTTATGATGGCACCAGCTTTACAGACATCTGCAAACATAGTTGGCCATAAAGCCTTAATAGTAGTTTTGACCTACAAGACGTAAATGCCAAAAAGGAGTGGCCCAAGGATTGAACCTAATGATAGGCATTTTGTAGTAAGTTGAGCTGCCTGCATTTAATTCCTGGGTTTTGTTTGTGAATCAGTGTGCTACCCAACAAGTTACATAGGGATTCACATTTAGCTAGGATCGTTTTTTGCTAGGATACCTGAGTACGTGATGATGTTGAACTTCATTTAGTAATCAAATTAAGTCTGTTGGAATAAAATCCTGTACCACAGCAAGGAGCTCATTAAAAATGATAGAATTACCCTTCTGCACCAACTAACAACTTGACCTTGAAAGGTTTACTCAATTTTTTTTTCTTTATTTCCCCATTCATGCTGTCATAGACTTTTCTCCAAAGAATCCCAGTAAAGCATGGGTCTGGTGGAAAGGATGTTTTATAAAGCCCTGACTATCCAAGATATTTTCCTCGTAAAACAAAACCACGCAGATGAAATTGTCAGTATATTTGACCAAAACCAGCTTAGAAAAAATTCTGTAATTAAAGTGATACACACCGCTCCAAAAACTGACAATTTAAAACATTTATGTTAAAAGTATAAAATGTTGAAGCTTTAAGAAAAATACTATGTTACATCCAGAGCTCTATTTTTTAACACTGGAGCCAAAGGAATGTTCTCATTAATACCTGGTGGTGTGTTACAGTTTAATTTTATTATCCAAAAAAGTTCTCTTAACTCCAACCGGAGCTCCCACCACCCATCTCGGACATAACTTTAATTACAGAATTTTTAATTGTAAATTGTCTAATTAATTAACTAGAATGTAAATGACACCTATTATATAAGAGGTGCTTATGGGAATAATAACTTAGTTCTGAAGTCTCTGTTTTGGTGAGGAAGATGAAAGCGCTTAACTTTCTTAGTGTTTGGAATAAAGTGAGTTCATAAGAATTTTGGTCCTGGCATTCCTGTGAAGGTATGGAGCTTATGGTGTGGACCCAGTGAATTCCTTTTCTAAGTTGGTTTTGGTCAAGATATTTTCCTTGCCCTATGCCCAATCCCTATGGTGAATTTTACATGATTTTAAAGATTTTCAGCTCATCCTCCCAGCCCCATCCCTCAGCAGTGGTCAGCCATGAAAGATATTTATAGAAATCATTAATGGGAAAGAAAAATTTCTGTTGGAGATCTGAAAAAGATTTAAAGAATTTAGGGCCAAAGTGCTGAAATTATATAGACATCAGAGTGCTAATTGAACTTGACAGGTAATCTACAGAATAGGTACAATGGCTCACATAATATGACCCGGCCCCATACAGTATCTTTGGCAGGCTACCAGCAATGGGAAATTGTACAACACCAGATCCCCTCATTACCATATATGGTAATGAACCCCTATCTGCCATCATGAGAACTGACTGAAAATTCTTTTTGAATTATAGTCGATGAGAATGATGGACTTGAGTTCACTGAAAAAAGGTAGCCTAGTTATATACAGTTTACCTTACCAAGTAGCAGCCAACAGCTAATTAGCAAGGCATACTCTGTAAAGCAAAGCTACTTTACTTCATTATGTTGTGTAGCCATTACTTGGTTCTGCTGGATATCCCAAGTGCTACAGCATGCCTGGCATGTCTGAGCTATTCAAGAACACAGGGTGAGAAAAGTGCGTTCCCAGGGACTACCACAAAATCACGGCAGTCCTTGGTAGTATATGAAACGTGGAGCACAAGATACTTTTAAACATCTGAGCCCTGTATTTAGGCATGCTTGGGTAAGAGATACTTTTAAACATCTGAGCCCTGTATTTAGGCATGCTTGGGTAAGAGATACTTTTAAACATCTGAGCCCTGTATTTAGGCATGCTGGGGTAAGAGCTATCTCTTTACTTTGTGCCAAACAGAAAACTCAGCTCATTTACCACAACAGGTATATACTCCGGAACCAGATTTTTTTCCAAATAAGACAGGCTCTGACACTGCACTGAAGCCATTACAGAGGCCCCATAATTTGTCTGTTCTGAAACACAGCTTAGTCAGCAAGTAAATAAGTGAAGGTAATAGGAAGGCCAAGCATTACTATCAGCTATCACAGATTATAAGGTATGTGACTCGTTTTAACTTCTAAATGTCAGTTCATTTTTTATATCTGTTAACCAGGTAAGTTTATAAGACACATGTCATCCTTTTCAAGAATATTGACTAATTAAGTTACTTGTTTTCCCCTGAGAGAATCAAACTCAGGGCCCCAAGATGAAGTTCATTAGTAGCTCGTACCCTTTACCCTTAGAGCTAAGCTGCTGGACAACTATCTGCCCCCCCCCCCCCGTAGATTCTGCACACTGTACTTACTCATAGCAATATAAATTATGTTTGCCACAAATATTACAAACAGCAATGTTATTAATTCCCTTCTGATTTACATTTCTGTGTTCATGTCTGAGCAGTCTGATTATTTGAAATGGATTTTGATGAGTACAGATGTATGGGACTAAGTCATCATAATCTGCTAGAAATTCCACATTTTTATATTTATTTGCTTATTTGTTAACAAGATAAACCAAGCTGGCACAAACATTTGCTAACCTGAATAACAATTAATGAAATATCAGAAGCACTATTTGGTTAAATGACTGTCTCAGAGTCACATACTATGGGAATCAAACTCAGAACTACTAGATGAAGTAGCTCTAATACACTGAATTAGAAGACACATTTTTCTTTTCACACTTAGAATAAACAGAATGATATTCACTCTGGCTCTGCTCATACCTGACCTTATTACAGGCTAGTCTGGCAGCAACCTAACGCTCATTTCCATATCATGATGATGCATTAAACACTTGGCAACTTGACTGCACTGACCACAGGTCATTAGAAATAAAGTTCATTTGATTAGAAAAGGAATTTATGCAAACATTATCTGAAAGGTCCTGCTGTCATAAGCTATACGGGCATGTAATGTCTTGAAATGCCACAGTGGCATTTATCACAGGTAAAGTACATGCATTTTACAATGTACAAAACAGGACTCTAGTTTGTACATTGACAGTAACATCAAAAGAAAAAAAATCTGTAAAGGGTGTAAGTGTCTATCAACTTTAATTATTACAGCTATAAAAACCTTCTCAATATAATGAAAGAATTATCCTAACAGGCTGCAAAATACCATTCTAAGTATAACAGCAATGTATTTTCTAAAACAGAACATTTGCAAAAAAATTATACTGTGGAAATTCAACTGTTCTTTTTCAGATTGAGCTCTTCCCTAATTAAAACTTGCACTTCTTTAATTAAAAACAAACATTTCCCTACGTTAAAATAACATTTCATTAATTAAAGATCCCTGCTAAGTTTGCCCATAATAAACACATAGATGCACACATGCACATACTCACACACACACACACACACACACACACACACACACACACACACACACACACACACACACACACACACACACCTCTACACATATCTGCACATACCATGTGTGTGTGTCTGTGTGTGTTTGTTGTGTGCATTTCATATATTGACTTAAAACTCATTGATTACTCCTGATTCATTGAATGCTAATAGCTTGGCAATGTGTACTTGCCCTCCCCTTGCAGGACACAGATAGATCATTATTATATGGGGTCCTAGGCAGGGTACTCGACCCAGCCCCCACCCATGTCTATATACCATTACTGGGCTGTTTCACCCTAATTCCAAATAAACACTGCTCAAACCAATCATTCTACATACTGTTTTCTTCCTGACCTTTACAATCACAACTGACATTTGGATTTAAAGTTAAAACTTTTATTTCATATTTTACCACAACAACATTTGACAGCCATTTGCTAAACAAAACCAAAAAAAAAAAAACTCTCACATTGACAACAGACCTAGCATGAGAGATAGTAAATATTTCTTCCCCTGAAACTCATATTTATTAAAAGTGCCTCTGGCAAGCTATTAACATTCAGGATACATTCTGGGATTTTTAGTGAAATGGCACACAGTGAAGCAATAATCAATGGCAGATAAAGAGTACCTTGGGGGTCAGGGCTATTTTCAAACCATGCTCCCCCGCTCACACTTTTAGGACCATCCATAAATGCATGTGTTTTCTATTCATCATCCTGATTGTTTTAAATTACACATCTTGTTTAATACAGCAACAGTATTTGTAGAGTGTGTTTTGACTTTGAACATTTTTCCAGTAAGAAGTGAAACAAAATGTATGAACCAACAATGACAGGCTATTCATTTCAGAACATTTCAGTCATAACAAGCCACTTGAACTGCATTTATTATAATCCATCAATATCTGCACTGAACAATTATGGCCATTTTATTGGGTGTGTATACATCACATGTATGGCTGTGATAAAAAAAATGACCACAGTAAAGTATTCCAGTTTGCTTTCCACAAAAGCCCACTAGTCTTATAAAGACAGACTAATGACTTTATCTTTATCAGCTCAGTAGGGTCATTTTTATCAACAGACATGACATAAATCTAGCAATTATAGCTATATTGCTGAATATACCCTTCTCAAATGTCTGTGTAAAATAATAATAATAATAATAATAATGACCAAATCACATCTTTCAAATTTGTTTTGACAAATAAACAGCAGCCAAAACAGTTTGACTTAATTCACACACACACACACACACACACACACACACACACACACACACACACACACACACACTCACACACACATACATCCTAGCTCTTCAAAAGCATATTAAAGACTTTTTTAAAAAATGATCACGTGATAAGAACATAAAGAATCATCAACAGATAGTATCCAGCCCCCACTAGCAGTTATAGAGGCTTTGTTGACTGTGTACACCCCTTATTGCTATGACGAAATAAATTACATGTGCTTTATTGCTAGTTTTGGATGAACTACATGAAACTCTATAAGGATCACTAACTTCATACCAAAAACCCAGCCTTGTTAACACAGTTTAAAGAAAAGATTATTATTGATGAGAACTTAAGAAACATTAACCACCTAATAACATATGCCAAGTAAATATGCCCATTCTCTGCATAAGTAAAAGTCATCTGAATAACTCCATGTTAAACAGAAATATCAGTAATGCAGTGGTCACTGTTGGCAAACAACTTTGTATTTCAGTGATTCATTTACAAATGCAGTGCCTGCCTGCTCTTGAAGAACAATTTGCATATGTTATAGAAAACAAGTGGCTTCCTGGTGATATTCCCATAACATTTCCTAAGCCAGATCAAGTATGCAATAGTAAATGGCTAGCAAACAACAATGACAGGTTCGTAGGTACTAGACATGCAGTCCTGGAGACCATTAAAGTGCCTAGCACAAATTCCCAATTGCTCCAAAGCACTTTCAAGTTAAGTGACTTGTTCAATGTCACACAGTAGATAAATGAAGATGGAAATATTCAAACCTTGTACCTTTGCCACAGGAAACATCCATTAGTAAGGCAGAGATTTAGTCTTCTGTGCCAACTGAAAAAAAAGTTTTTAACCAGACACAGAAAGCCTTTACCAGTCACATAGAGAAGACCATGTCACAATAATATGGAACAACTACACAATGCATGCAGAAGTTAACAGTGCAGAATTTACAGCAGCTGCAAGCTCCAAAGTGACTGCTGGTATTCCCAGTAACCATTCCTACTGCCTTCTCTTTTCCCCTACCCCGTCTTTCCTCAAACAAGTTAAACTGCTACAATTCAGTACAGGCATCATTTTCAAATCAAGGTGCTTAGGATTTCCCTCTCTCTTCCCCCCTTGACTGACCTGGTATTACTCAGTTTGAACTCTACAGTTCCCTACAAACGGAGTCTACAGGACTGCAACTGGTCACCATAACAAAATCAGTTTCTCTCAGCATTTAAGCAGATTGAACTCTACAGTTCCCTACAAAATGGAGTCAACAGGACTGCAATTGATCACCATATTAAAATCAGTTTCTCTCAGCATTTGAGCAGATTGAACTCTACAGTTCCCTACAAAACGGAGTCTACAGGACTGCAATTGGTCACCATAACAAAATAAGTTGCTCTCAGCATTTAAGCAGATTTAACTCTACAGTGCCCTACAAAACAGAGTCTACAGGACTGCAACTGGTCACCATAACAAAATCAGTTCCTCTCAGCATTTAAGCAGATTGAACTCTACAGTTCCCTACAAAAAACGGAGTCTACAGGACTGCAATTGGTCACCATAACAAAAATCAGTTTCTCTCAACATTTAAGCAGAGTAGGTTGCACACAAAAAGCATTTGTTAAGCTTTCACTTACAGTGCTGTGTAAGTAAGCAGGTCACCATTTTGGTCAGCCATAGGGATCTTTTTTCTACTTGTGAGTTTGCCTCCTTCCCCTGTAACTTAAGTAAACTACCTCTTACATTAAGAACTATAATACTTACCTTATAGCTTTAGGACACCTTAGGAAACCTTGTAAGCTGCAATAGCCTGACATTTGAACAAGTAACCCATGTAAAAATTCCCAAAATTGTATACTGTTGGTCTGTCTTTCCTGCTAAACATAAGTGAAATTACAGTGCTGAGTGCAAGTAACATTAAAATTAAAGTACTGAGTGCAAATAACATTATAGTGCTGAGTGCAGATTTTAGGCACTTACATTCAACTTACCTTTGGTGTGGTGTCTTGGGTCAATCAGGGTATTCCTTGTAACCACTCCTACTGCCTTCTCTTTTCCCCCACACCCTCTTTCCTCAAACAGGTTAAACTGCTACAATTCAGTACAGGCATAATTTTCAAATCTAGGTGCTTAGGATTCCCTCTCTCTTCCCCCCTTGGCTGACCTGGTGTGACTCAGTTTGAACTCTACAGTTCCCTACAAAACGGAGTCTACAGGACTGCAACTGGTTACCATAACAAAATCAGTTTCTCTCAGCATTTAAGCAGATTGAACTCTACAGTTCCCTACAAAACGGAGTCTACAGGACTGCAATTGGTCACCATAACAAAATCAGTTTCTCTCAGCATTTAAGCAGATTGAACTCTATAGTTCCCTACAAAACAGAGTCTACAGGACTGCAATTGGTCACCATGACAAAATCAGTTTCTCTCAGCATTTAAGCAGACTGAACTCCACAGTTCCCTACAAAACAGAGTATACAGGACTGCAATTGGTCACCATAGCAAAATCTGTTTCTCTCAGCATTTAAGCAGATTGAACTCTGCAGTTCCCTACAAAACGGAGTCTATAGGACTGCAATTGGTCACCATAACAAAAATCAGTTTCTCTCAGCATTTAAGCAGAGTAGGTTGCACACAAAAACATTTGTTAAGCTTTCACTTACAGTGCTGTGTAAGTACGCAGGTCACCATTTTGGTCAGCCATAGGGCTCTTTTTTCTACTTGAGTGTTTGCCTCCATACCCTGTAACTTAAGTAAACTAACTCTTACATTAAGAACTATAATACTTATAGCTTTAGGACACCTTAGGAAACATTGTAAACTGCAATAGCATGACATTTGAACAAGTAACCCTTGTAAAAATTCCCAAAATTGTATACTGTTGGTCTGTCTTTCCTGCTAAACATAAGTGAAATTACAGTGCTGAGTGCAAGTAACATTAAAATTAAAGTACTGAGTGCAAATAACATTATAGTTCTGAGTGCAGATTTTAGGCCCTTACATTGAACTTACCTCTGATGTGGTGTCTTGAGTCAATCAGTGTATTCCCTGTAACCACTCCTACTGCCTTCTCTTTCCCCCACCCCCCTCTTTCCTCAAACAGGATAAACTTCTACAATTCAGTACAGGCATCATTTTCAAATCTAGGTGCTTAGGATTTCCCCTCTCTCTTTCCCCTTTGGCTGACCTGGTGTGACTCAGTGTAAGTTTTTTCATTGTATGGATATTTTACTGTTTTTTTGCGTAACTGAATGACCTGCTGCTAAATTCTGATTCTGCACAGACTGCTCTATTTTTTTGCAGAGGTTCTATAAGTAGCTAGTGACTTTACTGAATTTCTGTGGTAATATTTGTGTTTAAACTGAAACTGTACCTAGAGAAAGTGTATAATCACAGCTCCTACTAGCTGCATGTGTTTTTAATGTTTAAATTGCACACACACATTGAAGAAGTGTTTTTATGACTTGAATAACTTGGGCTAGCTATACATGAAGTTCTTTTACTGGCAATTTTCCAGTTGTACAATTGTGAACAATTTATTTAGTTTTTCTGGTATATCTTTAAAATCTGGTAAGTGTTTATTTACTGCATTGCTCTCTTGCTTAGGTTTCTTAGCTATAAATCTTAGTTCATTCTGAAGTGTGCTACTTTACCCTCCCCACCCTCAAACCTTTCTGAATGTATTATTATAACATAACTGCCTGTTGTTGCCTTCATGCTTACCCTAGAATCTCTGCTTTTCTCTTTTCCTAGTTGAACTCTACAGTTCCCTACAACACGGAGTCTACAGGACTGCAATTGGCCACCATAACAAAATCAGTTTCTCTCAGCATTTAAGCAGAGTAGGTTGCACACAAAAAGCATTTGTTAAGCTTTCACTTACAGTGCTGTGTAAGTAAGCAGGTTACCATTTTGGTCAGCCATAGGGCTCTTTTTTGTACTTGAGTGTTTGCCTCCTTCCCCTGTAACTTAAGTAAACTGACTCTTACATTAAGAACTATAATACTTACCTTATAGCTTTAGGACACCTTAGGAAACCTTGTAAACTGCCATAGCCCTGCTACGTTCGCCCTCGCTATGCTCGGGCTCTCTTCGCTCCCCTTCCTGCCCCCAATTTCCCACCCCCAGTACCTCTAAATTTATAGTACTATAGCCACTCCCCCACTTTCTAGATCTTATCTGCTTTAATCTGGGATAATTCCTCCCACCCCCATTCTTCTACCTACATTTTAATAGCACCTATTAGCCTTCATCTGGCATTCTCCCATCCCCCTTCCAGTACCTTTACCTCACCACTCTATCTTCTGGTGTTGCATCACCAGGTAAAACAGTTCCTTAACTCACTAGTTGAATCACAGATAATGATATACTCCTCTTTACTACCCCTCTTGTTCATACCATACCTCCTTACATTGTATGAAAATCAGTTTCTCATGGGATTTCAGGTCCCAAAAGGCCATACTATCACCACAGCTGTAAATCCTCCCACCTTCAACCATACTTACAGTACCAGGCCCTATCCAACATCTTGTTCAGTCTATCAACATCTCAACCCCAGGCCCATTAGCTCTAGATCCAAACACTACCACAAACTAATAAACAAATTCCTGAAGTTCATCACCAAGTATAGACTTAACCTAATACTTGGTGGTGATAGTCACCCCAACCCTGGCACACCCACTTCAGATACACATACCCACTCTACTTGCAATCTAAGCTACAAACCTACAATTAATAGGCCAACTAACTTTCTCCTAGCCTGTCATCTCAATATTAGAAGCATTAATAACAAAGTACATGAATCGCATGCACTTCTGGATGTCCACTCCCCTGAGGTTCTCTGTTTATCTAAAACCTGGTTAAAACCTAACACTACAGACAATAAAGTGTTACCACCTGGGTACAACATACACAGGCTGGATCGTGCTTTGAGGAAGGGGGTGGGTAGCTGTACTCTATAAATCTGAGTTGAATGTCACCATAGATGTAATACAACCACCTCTGATTAATAACTCAGAGATACTTGCCACCAAATTGCAACTTAATAAAAATAAATGCATTAATATCATCTGTATGTACATTCCCCCAGGAAACAATATATCTAAACTTGAAGATATCCCTCACTGGCTATCATGTCACTAGCCCCAAGAAACCCTACTACTTGAAGACTTTAACATAGACTGGGGCACCTGTTCCTCAGAATCCCCTACCACCCATATTAACCTGAATGCATTTACATAAATCCTATCCACCCCTACCAGGATAGGTAAACCCAACCAAAAAGAAAGCATACTTGACTGGGTACTCATAAATAGTCACCCCCAACTGTACACCTCTGGTACCCTCCCTGATGGCCTAAGTGATCACATTCTCACATATGTAATTAAGCGCAAAGCCATTAAATCCCAACAACCCTTACTTAGAAAGGTTAGAAACAATAAAAACGTTGACCCTGCCAAATTCCAACAAGAACTAAACTCATGTAATTGGTCTATTCTAAAACACCTCCTCTTAGAGGAAGCAGTAGCATACTTTAACAACAAATTCCTTGAGATCCTTGATTTTCATGCGCATGTTCATTCAAGGAGAACAAAGGCAAAAACTGTGCCATGGCTTTTTAAAGAGTCTAAACTCAAAATTACCCTTAGAAACAAAGCATGGGCTTTATGGCGTTCTTCTAAAGACCCCCAAGATTACATTAAATACAGGCAATCCAGGAACGAAACAAAAAAAAAATCCATTTTACAAGACAAAAAACAATACTACTGTAATTTACAGACAGTAAATCAAAATAACCCTCAGAAGTTTTAGGCAGGTTTAAATAATCTACTACATCCTGGGCAAACTTCAACCCCAATCCCAGCTGCTACTATTGATAAAACCCCTGAAAATGTTTCTGACAGTTTTAACCGATTCTTTACTGAGACAATTCAAGCCCTAGCTAGCCAACTACCTCCTAGATCCCCTGGTCCTGAAAGTAGCACCCCTAGAAACCTACTCGCATTCAGCTTCCAACCAGTCGCCACTTCACTTATCCATACCTTGATCAAAAAATTAAAACCCACTACACTTTCTGCTGATCAGCTCCCTGCCAAGTACCTACAAAACTCAGCTGATGCTATTGCTTACCCCGTCTCAATACTAATCAATTGAACCATAGTAGAAGCTAAAATTCCCACTATCTGGAAAATATCCTATGTAATCCCACTTCACAAAGGAGGCAGCTCTACTGAATTCTCCAATTATAGGCCAATAGCTATACTCGCTTCACTTGCAAAGATTATGGAAAAATGTATTCATAGACAACTCATGCACTACCTAATCCAGAATCACCTTATGGCAGACACTCAGCATGGCTTCCGTCCTCATCACAGCACTACTTCATCCCTCCTAACCTTTACCAACACCATAAACCATAATCACAACAATAATTATATATCCTCAGCCCCCTTCTTGGATCTTTCCAAGGCATTTGATATGGTTGATCACCAACTTTTAATCCACACACTGCAAACATTCTGTCTAGATACTAGAGACCTTCAATGGTTTCACTCTTACCTGAATGGTCGACAGCAGGCTGTCCTCTGGCAGAACAAACTCTCTAACCTTCTACCTAACACCCTTGGAGTACCACAAGGTGCTATACTAGGGCCCTTGCTGTTCTCCATCTTCATTAACGACCTTTATACTGTCATCCCAAACGTCAGCTGTATCCAATATGCTGATGACTCTACTCTGATTTGCTCGGCCACATCTCCAGTAGAGTTATGGTCAGCTACTCAGACCACCTTTAATACAATAGAAAACTGGCTTTCTAAATGTTGTCTGATCCTAAATCCCAAAAAAACTAAAATGCTGTTATTTTCACCAACATATAGGTCTACCGCTTTCACCTTTACCATAAATTCAAATGATGGAACAATAATCTCCCCTGACCCCTCTACAAAACTATTAGGTGTCATCATAGATAATAATCTGAAATTCGACCTACATGTTAACCAAACTATGAAAACCATCAATAAAAAACTAGGGTCACTTTACAGAATAAAAGCCTTCCGAACCCCTCCAGCAAAAATTGCCATAGCTCGCTTTCACCTTCTTTCAACCCTTCTGTATGCAACCCCTCTACTCTCAAATTTAAACAAGACTGTCCTTAACAAAACCACATTGCCTGGTTTGCCACTGAGCTGCATTTTAGGGCACATCATTGCATCAATCTAAATCAGCTTGGGTGGCTTGAACTACCCAGCCTAATCCAGTATAACCAACTGATTATAGCCTTTAAATCCTCTATAATCCGGACAATACTCCTGCACTTAAAAATATTATCACCCCCTATAACAATCCTAGATCACTTCGATTCTCTAACAAACTACTAATTCAGGCTAGCAAAGTTAAGAACACAGCCATTGACTCTCTCTTTGCAAACTCTGTAAGTAGATCCTGGAACTCTCTTACAGTTGATATTACCTTACTTTCCACCTTAGGTCAATTTAAAACTAGACTCAAACAACATTTGTCACTTAACTGGCTATGTCAATGTATCAAGCCTGGCTAACTCTCTCTAGAATGTGTAAAAATCTGTTAACCAGTTTACTGTGTAATTTAATTTAATCCTGACTTTGCTCGGGATTAACTCTAATCTGTGGAACTTGTTTAACCTGCTTACTTATGTAATCACTGTAAATAGTCTGTTTGTAATATGTAATGCTGGTATTATGTAATGCTGTATCTGCTTACCCTTGGAGCTTTTCTCCCCAGGCCTTCACTGAAAATGAACATGCATCCAGTTGGACTATCCCAGTCAACAAATGTAAAATAAAAATAAATAAAAAAAATAGATACTTCTAAAATGCAATATGTTTAGACTACTAAAAATGTTTACACTATCCTGGGGATTCAATAAACTATGGAAATTATGTGTTAGTGTGATGATCAGTAGTGCTAATTGTGTGCAGTAGTGCTAACTGTGTATGCATGCCGTTCATCACACTTACACAGATATAAGCGCAGCTTCATGTCCAGCAACAGTGTAGCCAGCCAGGAAGCCATGTAAAGCAGCACAAACACCTTCAGATATGCAGATATGTTTACCTACAATCAAACTAGGTCTGCATGATTCAAAAAGCACTACACCAAGAGCACTTGCAAACATGAGCACTAAAACCACCACTGTTCTCAGCTGTAGTACTTAAAAAGAAAAAAACAGGAGTCACATTTAGCACTTTCTGCATGATTGCGCAGATAGCCACAATAATTACCAGGGTTTAATTTAAGGCAATCGGTACAGTTCTAACACATTATAGCAGTGTGTACTGAGTGCAAAGTACAGTTCAAACGTTTTATTTATTTATTTATTACATTTGTTTACTGGGACAGTCCGACTGGGCTAGCAACCTGTTTTTAGCGGAGGCTCTGGGGGGGAAAGCTCCAAGAAAAAGAAATGAGAGGTATATAAAATACAAAAACAGGAAATAGCAATATACAGAATAAACAGTATATATATAATAAAAGGGATTAACATTATTAACAGAATTAACAAAAAAATAATAATAATGCAATCACAAAGTTTAAAAGATTAGCAATACAACAAGAAATTTTTGGCAGACACATGCTATATACCTCAGCAGTGTAAAAAAGTGGAAAGGAAAGTGGGGATGGTAAGAAGAGATTAATTAAAAAGGAACAATTATTAATGTGAAGAAGGCAGGGCAAAGGTTAAGAGGAGATCTGGTAGGAAGACTGAGTGTAGGCAAAATGAAGAGTGAGAAAACATAAAGTTATCCAGGAGAAATACAGGAGCAAAGGCAGTTAATAGTTAGACTTTCTTTATGAAGGAGTTTGAATTTGGTGGTAGCAAGGGTATTTAGTATATGTTGGGGAAAGCTGTTCCAAACGTTTGCAACTTGATTTACAAATAAAGAGTCACTAAAAGAGTTGAAGCATTTCTTAGGTTTTAGAAGAAGTATGCTGGATGAGCGGAAGGAGCGGGTTGCATTGTAAGGCTGGACTAGGTTCATTAGTGCTGGGCAAGCTTCTGGTCGATGTAAGATGTTGTGAGCAATTGTGAGTTGATTAAGCATGAGAAGGTTTGGTAGCTCCAGCCACTGTCGTTGTTTCAGGGCTATACAGTGGTGGGTTCTATTTTGGAGGCCAGCAACAAAGCAAGACATTTTATGATAGGTTACCTCTAGCTTGGACAGTTCAGATTTTCTAACATTTGTATAGATGGGACAGGCATAAATTAAAGTAGACAGAAGTTATGTTCTGGCTAAGGCTTGTCTAGTTGAGGAGGTAAGGAATGTCCTGGACCTATAGAGGCAGCCAAGCTTGATATGTACTTTTTTTACATTAAGGGCTAAGTGCTTATCATATTTTAGGGCACAGTCTCTTGTGACACCAAGTAACTTTGCGGTGCCAACTGGCTCAATTATAGTGCTTTTGCAGGAGAGTATGTGAAGTGGCGAAAGAGGAACTGTGGATTTATTACTAGAAAATATGATTAGCTTTGTTTTGTTAGGGCTTATTATGAGATTTCGTTCTTTGAGGAACACTTCAATGTCAGAGAAGGCAGTTCAAGTTTTAGATAAAAGCTCAGAGAGGGAATGGGCTGCACAGATAACAGTGGTATCATCTGCATATTGTATGATCATAGCATGTGCGAATGCTGAGCTAAGACTTTTCTAAAGATGGAGAAGAGCAGAGGACCAAGAATAGAGCCTTGAGGGACTCCTACAGTAATAGGAAGAAGGGTAGAGGGCTCATCTTTCCAAATAACTGCTTGCTGGCGGTCAGATATATAACTATGAAACCAGGTAATGGATTTTGATGGGACACAGTGTCAAATGGTTTTGATAGGTCCAAATAATTGAAGAGATGAGGTTGTTACAATTTCTATGATGGGAGACGGTGTCAGGCATGTCAATATACGTACAACCCAAAGACACGACAGCTGTAACATGAACATTAATTACATATGTACATAATACAGTATATACTGCTCTTTATACCTCCTGTGTGAGTATATTCATATAATCACACAATTAATTGTATATTATGTGACTCTCAGACAAGGTCACATGTCAGTGCTAATGATTGGTTGTGATATAAACAACCTGACATGATCACTGGATAAAGTTTGCTCCAAATCTGTCAGCTAGCAGGTTGGCAGTTTCCTCAGGTTCTGTATGAGTGGTACCATCCACTACTAGTTCAGCACAAAGCTGGGCTTTCTCATTTAGATTTTAGACATGGCTAATGAATGCCTTCTGATTATCCTTAGCTAGGGATGCTAATTTAGCTTCTTAATTAGCTTTAGAGAACTTTACAAGATATCTGATTTGCTAGATCAAGCTGTGGAGGGTGCTCTTCCTCTCTTAAGTCAGTTCCCCTCTTGTTCTTAGGCATCAGTTTCTTCCTCTTGTTATATAACCTATTTATATTTGAGGTACATCAGGATGGCTTGTTTTTTTTTGTGACGACCTGGATGTTCATCGTGTTTCACTGTTGCAGTCATTACACTTGGGTTATCCTGCTGGCAGGCGACCCGCAGTCAGCCCGAGTTCCAAAGTCTTGGTCCGGCGTCGTTGCTGTCACCTCTTCCCTGACATCAGTGCGCCAGGGGTATAAAAATTGCAACCGATGCCATTTTCTCCAGTCTTTCTTGCTGCACGGTGCCCAAAGCAAAAGCAGTTCACAAGTGCCGGTCGGCCGACTCCTGAGATTTTCAAAATTGAGTTTCAGAACCGAAGTCTTCAGTAAAGCTGAGTACCCCGTTGGGGAAACTATTTCTTGCTCCAGACCAATGTCAGTAAAAGTTAATGATTGTATTTCTTGTGGGAAGCAAATACCTCATAGGGACTTTCACTCTTACTGTATTCCTTGCCTAGGCCCTGACCACAACGTTACTAGTTGTCAGTTTTGTGCTAGATTCAATAAACATACTATTAAACGTCGGTTTGATTTTGCTTTACATTATTTTGGCTGAAGGTTAATTACATAATGCTATCGGAACAACCGACGACCGGAATTCATAAAAAATGCAAAGATAAAGAAAAGGACAGGCATCCGAGGTCCAAAACCGACGACAAAGCCTCTTCTAGGCCAGTCGCCGGTTCGCTGGTTCTCAGTGAGGCGCTTTCGCAGCCCCTGACACCAGCTACCTCAGAGCCACAGGCCGTAACTGAAAGCCAAGTGGAGACACCGAGGCCTGTGGAAACTCAAGGTATTGGGCCTACGGAAACTATTCCCTCAGATGGGTCCGGAGCCACTGAGCAGGCATTGGCTTCTGAGGCTGTTTTCAGACCTTCACAGCTTACAATTAAGCCCACTACAGCAGCAAAGGCAAAGTCAAAAACACCATTAAAGACAAGGAAACAAGTACAGCATTCTCCTGAACAGTCATCCATGCCAAAGAAACAGATGCTTAAAATGGCCGAAGACCTAATTACTTTAATCAGGGGTTCCCATCCCCCTCCTGACAAAAGGCCTAGGCAAGACACAGAGTATGATTCCTCTGACCAGGTTTCCATTTCCTCTGATTCCTCTTCTGATCAGGGATATTCTCTCTCTCCCTATGAGGACTCTGATGCAGAAGAGTCCATACCTTCAGCCTCACCGCCTGAGGATTATTCTTTTGGGGAAACCCTGCACACCATGAGGGAGCATTTCCATTAGGAGAGCCAGGATTATTCAGGATCCAAGAAAAGGCTCAGAGACTTCCTTTTATTGCCCCAGCACAGGCCCCTGGCTATCCCCCTGTACTTGATATTGTTGATGATGTTTTTTCTGAATCCAGTCTGTCTCCTGATTCTTTACCCCCTGCACCAGTCAAGCCAGACAGGTACTACAGGGTCCTTGACTCTCATAAATTTCTTTACAAAAACCCCACTGCAGACCCAGAAACAATTTATCAGGGTCCTAAAGGGGTTAAGGTTTCCACTGCTAAAAATCCTGTCCCTTTGGATAGGGATTCCAGAGCTCTGGACAGATGGGGGAAAAAAGTTTACACTTCTGCTACTTTAGATGTAAGAGCTTTAAACTGCCAGTTTCACATGCTTAAATATCAGCAGTACCTCATGTCATTGTTAAAACAGAAAATGGTTTCAAATACAGAAAGTCCTGACAGTAAGGAAATGCAGGATTTATTGCATGCAGTTGAACAAGTGGGAAAGCATACTCTGCAATGTCGTTTTGATTCATTAGATGCTTCTTGTAGAGCCGGCAGTTAAAAGGTTCTGTTATTCGAAGGCATGCTTTGTTGAAAAAAATAAAGTTTACCTGACCATGTTAAAGTAAAATTATCGGATGCTCCACTACAGCATGATACTTTGTTTGGTATTAAGGCAGAAGAGGTGTTAAAGAAAATGGAGGATAAAGCAAAGTCAATGCAGACAGTGAAAGATTTCTTGCAGGTTCAACCACCTAGATTTAGCAGAAACTGGCCTTCAAAAAATTGGTCCTTTTCAGTGTCAGATAGGCCACAAAGAGGCAGATACAGACACCCAAGAGGCAGATCTCAGCCCCAAGGCTCCTACAGACCTCAACAATGGGGTGCTTCAGCCCCCAAAGGAGGGGAAGACAAATCACAGCCTTATAGGAAACAGTCCCAATGACTTCCCTCTACAAATGCCAAGCACTTACCTTTTGACAGCACCCCTACGGGGAAAGCTAGCACTTTTCTTAAAATATTGGCATATGATCACCCAGGACCAATGGGTGCTGGATATTGTTTCTCAGGGTTACAGGTTCCACTTCCATACGCTTCCAAAACCAAAAGGTATGCCAGACCTGCCACAAAACCAATGGGCAGAGGCACAAAAACATATTGCTGCTCTTATGGACATGGGAGCTATTCAAAAAGTTCCACAGCAAGAACAGGGACAAGGATTTTACTCAAGACTTTTCTTAGTACCCAGAAAGGAGAAAACCTGGAGACCAATACTGGACCTGTCAATCCTAAATACTTTCCTGGATGTTCCAAAATTCTAAATGTTAATACTACAGCAACTTCTTCCCATGCTGGGCAAGAAGGCTTGACTAGTTACTTTGGACCTCAAGGAGGCATACCTGCATGTACCAATCAGACAATCTTGCAGAAGATACCTCAGATTCATAGCAGGCTCAACGCATTACCAATTATCTGCACTGCCCTTTGGCTTATCTACTGCGCCCAGGGTCTTCACAAAATGCCTGGCACCAGTAATTGCATTTTGCAGACAAAAAGGAATTCAAATATATCCCTACTTGGACGACTGCCTTATTCAAGCAGAGAGCAAGAATGTTGTTCTAAAGCATCTGGCATTTGTAAAAAAAAATTGCTAATTTGCCTAGGGTACACAGTAAATGAAAAGAAATCAAAACTATTGCCCTCTCAAGAGATAATATTCCTGGGTGCAAGCTTAAATACAACTGCCCAGATGACTTATCTCACGCCAGACAAACAAAGGCAACTGACTCATTACTTTCAAATGATGGCAACAAAAACCCAGCTCCCTGCAAGAAAAATTCTGCAGGCCCTGGGCTTCATGGCATCCTGCATTCTACTAATTCCATATGCAAAACTGCATATGAGGAAACTATAACAGCATCTAATAAGTGTTTGGACTCAGCATTGTCACAGCCTGGAGACAATCATAACTTTAATTCCCTGCCTACAACAGGAGTTTCGATGGTGGTCCCAGGCCTGTCACCACAACAAGGGACAGCCTTTCACCTTACCCACAGCCAGGCAGACAACAACAATGGATGCATCGGATTATGTCTGGGGGGCACATATGGCAGGAAAATGTATTCAGGGCACGTGGCCCAAGGAACAAATGCATCTTCACATCAATCAAAAAGAGATGCTAGCTGTACAGAATGCCCTGACAGCTTTCAAGGACCTAATACATCCAGGACAACTATTAATAAAGACAGACAATACCACAGTTATGTGGTACATAAACAAGCAAGGGGGCACACATTCCTACCCCCTATACAGAGAAGCCATGACTTTGTGGAACACAGCACTGACCTATCAAGTACATCTGCAGGCACAATTCCTGCCAGGAACAAAAAATACACTGGCAGACAAACTAAGTAGAAATCTCATGGATCCTCATGAATGGAAGCTAAATCCACAAGTGTTCAGCATGATAACGAGGAAATGGGGATGCCCAGACATAGATCTTTTTGCCTTCCCTCACAATTACCAAATACAGAAATTTTGCACAAGAACTTATCACTCTCAAGCATGGAAAGTGGATGCGCTATCATTCAGCTGGAAAGACCTGACAGTCTATGCCTTCCCTCTGATGCCTCTTCTTACCAAGGTGTTACTAAAAGTCAGACAAGAAAGGCCAAAAATGATCCTGATTGCCCCAGACTGGCCACACCAGCACTGGTATCCAATCCTAAAGAGTTTGTCTCAAGGCCCAGCTTGGCTTCTACCTCAAATTCCTCATCTTCTGACACAACAAAACAATCAGATTCTGCACAGTCAACTCAGAACCTTAAACCTGGCAGCATGGTAGATAATGTAGCCACTCAGACTACACCTCTCTCTAAAGTCTGTTATGGATGTCATTTTAGAAGCCAGGAGGCCCAGCACTAGGAAATCTTATGCAGAAAAATGGAAGAGATTCTGTGCTTGGAACCAGGCAAAAGGGCTCGAACCACTTGTCCTTAATATACCTCAGATTTTACAATACCTAACTGAGATGCTGGACAAAGTCTTATCTTTCTCATCTATTAAAATCCATGCCTCTGCCATTTCAGCTCATTACAATACAGAACCTCCTATTTTTTCACATCCTCTACTATGACAGTACCTCAGAGGGGCAAAAAATATAAGACCCCCAAGGAGAGCACCAGTACCTACTTGGGACCTCAATTTTGTTTTAGAAGAACTCACACTGCCTCCTTTTGAACCAGCCAGCACAGCTGATCTAAAATTATTGTCATGGAAAAATGCTCTGCTCCTAGCAATAACTTCAGCAAGAAAGAGTCTCAGAGTTACAGGCATTAATGTCTGTGGAACCTTTCCTCATTTTTCATCAGGACAGGGTTTCTCTTAGGACAAACCCAACATTCATGCCAAAAGTGGTCTCCAATGTGGCCGTAAACCAAACCATTAATTTGCCTACTTTTTACCCAAATGCCCAGAATAAAGGGGAGAGACTTCTTCACGCTTTGGATATACACAGACAGCTATGATTCTACTTGTACAAAACAAAAGCTTTCAGAAAAAAACTGAGTAACTGTTTGTAGCATATGCTGCAGGATCACAAGGAAAGCCTATTACAAAGCAGACAATCTTGAAATGGATAGGATACTGCATCCGCTTCTGTGATGCACAACATGGCAAATCAGTGCCTAAGGGCATTAATCCTCATTCTACCAGAGCAGCTGCCACTTCAGCAGCTTTCCTCAGAGGGGTACCAACCAAAGACATATTAGAAGCTGCAACCTGGAGCTCAGTGCACACTTTCACCAAGCACTACCACTTACCTCTCTACCCTAAATCCAGAGCAGGCTTTGCAACTGCAGTTCTGCAGGGCTTGGTAGCCTCTCCAAATCCAATTTAGACCCAGCCACCCAATCTCAGCTTTGGGATTCTACCCAAGTGTAATGACTGCAACAGTGAAACACAATGAACATAGTACAGTTGTGTACCTACCATAAATGTAGATGTTCAAGTGTATTCACTGTTGCAGTCCAGGTTACTCACCCACCATCTCCCTTTATTCATTGTTGGGACTTTTCTGTACTTCTCATCACTATACTACCTATGTGGTGTATTTGCTTGTAGATGAAGGAAATGTTTATAGTAATATATGCATGTTTTTTGGGCATAATTTTATCTTTCCAGCCTTCCTATCTGGGAGCACCTGACATCTGGGGCAAGAAAAATTGAAGAAAATGGCATCGGTTGCAACTTTTATACCCCTGGCACACTGACGTCAGGGAAGAGGAGACAGCAACCGACGCTGGACCAAGACTTCGGAACTCGGGCCGACTGCAGGTCGCCTGCCAGCAGGATAACCCAAGTGTAATGACTGCAACAGTGAATACACTTGAACATCTACATTTATGGTAGGTACACAACTGTACTTTTTGATCCATTCAGGTACAGCTGAGTTTATACAGTTGCATAAGTGTTTGTACAGGGCATTTGTGTAGACCTGTGCTTTGGCTGATCTACCTGCAATCACTAGGACGTATAAGCGAATTTAAGTACACTTTTATCTGCACTTTTTCATACAGTACTGTGTTGTATTTATTTTATTGTCACTGCATATTTGGAATATTGTCAGCTCTCTGTTTCTAAAGAGAGGTTGTTAGAAGTGTAGCCATTGGTAGCAGTGGAGGCAGTTTCATTTTATTATATATTGTGTTAACTCCTAGCCTAAAGGGCTTGTCTTACCATATAAAGTGTTACATCTTGTGTTACTTCTGCTAAAATATTTGTGCTTTGGCTGGCTAAGATCTACCTGCAATCAACTGGACGTATAAGCGAATTTAAGTGCACTTTTATCTGCACTTTTTCATATAGTTTGTTTGTGTCTTTCGGCTTTTCCCGGTTAGGGGTCGCCACAGCGGAACGCCAGTCCGCTAATGATTGGTAGTGGATTTTTACGTACCGGGTTACCAGCCCTGACACACAACCTTCTTGTATTTATTTTATTTTCACTGCATATTTGGAATATTGTGAGCTCTTTGTCTGTAAAGAGAGGTTGTTAGAAGTGTAGCCATTGGTAGCAGTGGGGGTAGTTTCATTTCATTATATTCTGTGTTAACTCCTAGCCAAAGGGGCTTGTCTTACCATATAAAGTGTTACATCTTGTGTTACTTCTGCTAAAATATTTGTGCTTTGGCTGGCTAAGATCTTCCTGCAATCAGTAGGACGTATAAGCGAATTTAAGTATACTTTTATCTGCACTTTTTCATACAGTACTGTGTTGTATTTATTTTATTTTCACTGCATATTTGGAATATTGTGGGCACTCTGTCTCAGCTAGTTCCCCACCCTCTCTCCCTGTCTGTGTGTTGAGTGTTGAGTGTTAATCTTGGTGGCTTTGAAATTGCCCGCCCATCTTGTAAATTTGTATTTGGATACTCCTTCTGGGCCCATCTCATTTGCTCACTCGACTGAGTGCAGTGAGATCATATTCTGATTTCAGGCACTCCTAACTACTGTGTAAAAAGAGAGCATTTGGGAAGGACAACCCCTGTAGCCTGTTAATCCTGCTCTGTTCCCTCCCTCAAAAAAAAAAAAAAAAAAAAACTTTATTCATCTGTTCTTACTGTAACTGTCTTAGTTTTTCTGTTCTGTGTGCTGTTATCTGTTCAGTTGCTCTTACTCTGCACTTATTACTGCTTGTTTGTAGCCTTCTAATTTACTGCCTTCTGCACTTGTTTTTACTCATTTGTTAATTTAATTGCACTTATTAAAACTGTATTTGCCGTAATATTGCTACACACAGTTTTTTAGTACTTAATAAATAAGCCCCTATCCAGGCATATCTAAGGGTCAGCTCCCAGTGTTTTCTCCTGTCTACCTGATGAATCTGGGCATCTTGGGGCAATGCAGCAATTGCCTCATGTACACAGACAACCATCTCCTCCTACCACCCAACACTACAACCTGAGAGAGATGCACTTATATAGCCAAACTGGAAGCAAAGCTCTCTTCACCCAAGACTAGAATAGACAGTCAAGAGGAGAAGGTAAATA
This sequence comes from Protopterus annectens, assembly GCF_019279795.1. Classification (NCBI taxonomy): domain Eukaryota; kingdom Metazoa; phylum Chordata; order Ceratodontiformes; family Protopteridae; genus Protopterus; species Protopterus annectens. The sequence continues at coordinate 1,450,065,451 of NC_056726.1, forward strand.
CTTGCACCACACCACAATCATCACGTAGTCCCTCAAAACCTACACCACCAAAACACACACAGAAACACAAAACACACAGCTACATTTGCAAAGGCTCTCAATAAAAATTTACCCAAACAACAGGGACCGCCAAAGCAGAAATGCAAGCAAACTCCACCCCCCCAACACAACACAAATGACACATAGCCCACAAATTCAGTGTGCCACTCAACCTCAGCCCATAAGGCATAACAACATACCCAACACTCTAGTCATATGTGACTCTATAGTCAGGCACACTGATGTTCCACTCACCAGGCTAAACAAGGAGAAAGTTAATGTCAGCTGCCTGTCGGCTGCCAGGATCCACCACATAACGCATGCACTCAAGTCACTCCACAAGTACAAATATGACTCTGTCATTGTCCATGTTGGTGTGAATGACCTGAGACATACCTCCCTGGACAACATGAAAAGAGACATGGAGGAGCTCTCTGATCTTGTAGCCCAGGCAGGTATGACCCTAACCCTGAGTAGCATCCTGCCGTCACCCAGAATGATACCACAGTACAAGGACAAAATGATTGACTTCAACAATTGGCTAAGCTTCTGGTGTCATTCTAAGGGGGTCCAGTATTTGTCTGCCTGGGATGACATGATCGACAGACCATGATGCTTTGCCAGAGATGACCTGCACCTGTCGCGCTTGGGATTCTGGATACTGGTTAAGGCTCTTGCCACCCCTATAGTGCTTTTTTTAGGCAAGGTTCAAATGACAAATTTACCACCGTAACAGGTACAAGCAAGCAAAACTGAGGGTAATACTACTCAATGCTAGAAGTTTATACCTCAAAATGCACTCACTTGAGGCACTCCTTAAAATGGAGAACATTGACATCTGTGCAGTGACAGAGACCTGGTTCACAGCTCCAGACAGCAGCCCTGCATTACCATGCTATAATTCATACCACACCTTTCAGCCACCTAACCCTGACCGAAGCACTAAAGGCAGAGGCGTGTCCATATTCATTAAGGATATCCACACCTCCAGGCTAGTTAGACAGCATAATGCATCCGCAATTATCCAAGTGCAACTAACTCTGGGCAAGACCGCAATCCAAATTGTAGCTTGCTACAGACCCCCCCCATACCACAGGATTCCCACTCCTCATTTCTTGATACACTGGAAAATATTTGGGTACAACCCAATACCCTAATAATGGGTGATTTCAACTACCCCACCATTAACTGGGAAAACTACTCATGTACCAACTCTTTTGCTTAACGTTTTCTGGAATTCATAAATTCCAATGCCTTGGATTAACTTATTCACACCCCCACCAGGGGTAGCAGTATCCTAGACCTGGTCATTACCAACATGGGCGACCAGTGTTCCACACCAGAGGTCAATTCCTCATTGGTCAGATCCAACCACAAGCTAATCACCCTAGACATCCACTTCCCACCCCCACACCCATTAGGGAAACCACCATAAAAAACTTTTTCAAAGCCAACTTCACACTTCTTAAGACAGAAGTGGCAAACTTCATGGCACCCATGCAGATGGACAATAGAGGTACGACTGCTGAATTCTACACAAATGCACTTTATAAGCACTTACATGAGTGCCTGGATCATGCTATCCCTAGCAGAACCAAGATGCTATCCTCCAAAAAAAGGAAGCCAATCTGGTGGGCCTCTGCCATAAACAAACTCTACAAAAGAAGAAAGAAACTGTTGCAAAAAAGAGTAAAATTCCCATGACTGGAGGAACTCCATGGTCAGCCTCAGTAAGAAGCTGAGATCCCTCATAAAATCCTCCAAAGCTAGTTACGAAAACAAAATTTCCACTGACTCTAAAGACAACCACAAAGCATTCTATAGCTATGCCAAGAATCTCAATGGCGAGAATGATCAAGATGGCTGCCGACTAGTTTAGTCCCTACTCCTTGAGCTCCTCACAGCTATTTAACTTTTGTTTTTTTACAACTTTATACCAATCTTTTTCCTCAGTTTTTTTTTACTAAAAGATTTTATAAATCTTTTACTACGAATTTGGATTATTTTTTACTCTGGACTTCTTATCCTGGGATTTATTTTACCTCAGAAAAATTTTGTTCTCTCTGCTGCTGGGACACCTGCTGCTCCAGTCTATTCCTGGTTCCTGAAATCCTGTCAATTGCAGTTCATCTCTGGGCATGGCTACAAAATCCGACTCCATGGAGACTCAGCCTACAAAGGCCAAATTTTCTTCAATGCTCTCTCCTGAAAAAGATTCCAGTTCAAAAGACTAAGGACATCTAAACAACCTACTGAAACTTCCAAAGTAAGTAATAAAGACTTAAATGATTCAAATTTCCTTTTAGACGAACTAAAAGTAGCATTAAAGCCTATCCAAAGTGCTATCCAAAACTTTTCAGAACAATTCTGACTTTAGTAAAACTTTAAAGCAAATAAATGATAGAATGGATATGATTGAAAACAGAAATTCAGCTTTAGAGTTAAAACAGATTCATTGGAAAGTGACCTTAAGTCTAAAGATAAGATTATTTCTGATATACAAGCTAAACTGTTGGATTTGGAGGCCAGGAGTTGAAGAAATAACATCATTATTCGTGGTTTGCCTGAATCTTATGACAATAAAAACTTGCTATCTGTGACTAAGAATATCTTTGAAACATTGTTAAACTGTGAAACATCTTCAAAGTCTATAATTGTAGAGAGAGCACATAGAGCATTACGTGCAAAGCAAGATTCTTCCACACCAAGGATTATTTATACTAAGTTATTAAACTTTCAGGATACTTTCCAGATCCTGGAAACAGCTAAAACTAAAAACAGTTCATATGGAAGTCTCACAAACTATCTTTTTCCCAAGATCTTCCTTCTCAAATTAAACTAAATAGACAAAAACTTGCCCCTATTGTGCTGACTTGATAAAAGAGGGATAAGATTTCGTATGTCCTATCCAAATACTTTGTCTTTTACAGTTAATGACAAAAGGTTTGTGTGCTCAGACCCCAAAGATGCTAAAGACATTTTTCTTAAAGCATTTAAAAGCTTCCTGACACTGTATCATAATATGTTACTGTCAATGGAATACAAAAGTGTTATTTTTCAGACAATATTTATAATATAGGATGTACATGTCTGTTATGACCTAATCCTATTTCACTTCAATAACTTGTTTTGAATTTATTTTGTTTTAATTCTGATAAGTTTTAAATAATATTGTGCTATGACAGGCTTTCCAGATTTATAGATTTACTATAAGTGCTAAAAACAGTCAAATAGTTATGTTTCTTTCATTTCCTTGCTTTGTGTGAAGGCAGTATACTAGTTTTTTAAAAGCTTTTAAATTACAGTCCCCTGTGTCAGTTATAAGATTTATGGAGGGAGAAACCGTGCCTCTCGAGACTCTTGAAGGAAAAATCTTCTGCTCATAGCTTCAGCTGCTGTTCTACATGATCGCGCACCCACTACAGACTCTCTGAGATGGATGGTGACGTCATCATTTGTTAAAGCACGACAGCCGCATACACAATTGCGCTTGTTTTCAGCATGTATTCAGCATCAGGAATGTTTTATTAGGACTTTCTATCATTTACAGTGTTCCTCTTCACAAGCGAAGGATGTTTTTAAGTTTAAATATGTCTTTCTCACACGTTACATTCAGCGATCCTATACATGTCTCTCTCGCTCCAAAGCGAGCAGTTACCTTCATGCATTAGGATGGAAATTGTTCTTGAAACAAATGAACAGGTTAGTTTCATTTATTACAATTCCAGAAAATGGGTAAAGAAGAGAACATATATTTTCCTACAAAATGTTGTTATTAATGTTATCTTGAAAGATGCCAAAATGTTTAAATAGACAAGTATTACACTGTACACCTGTTCATTTGAGAAATTCATGCATTTTTTTTTCAGAAGCTTGATTAGGGACTGCAGTTGGTGGTTTTGTTATAGAAAGCCTTTACACAAATGTAATGCTTGGAATGGATATCTTTAAATGTTATTAGCTAAACTTACCTGTCTATATTTAAACTCCTTGATTTTTGAGTTTAGCCTACTTGTTTTTGTTCTATTTAGATGTTATAATGAGTATATTTATGAACACTGTGTTTTTACATCCTGTTTGCTGTATTGCTTTTATATTTTAGAAGGACAGTTTAACTATATAATTTAACAGAGCCATTAGTATAAGTATTCTAAAATTTATTTAAATTCATATGAAAGTACATTAATATTCATTTAATCTAGTGTACATACTGTAGTTTAAGGTACTATCCAATAGTTCTTATTTGTATTTATCTTTGAACATTGGATGGCGCCAAAACCTATTCAATTTATAATATATCATTGTGAGCAGATGCTATATTACTGCTATTTAGACAGTTAGCTTACATCTATATTGAATTGTTTCTTAGAGTATGGTCGCTTGGAGGACAGTTTATGCTTTATTTGAACTATAGTTAAATGCTCATTCTATAGTTATTTGAGTTTTTTATCACAATTATTGTCTATTTGACTACTGGGAAAAAGTTACTAAGCATTAAAGAGTGTTTATTGGATAGTGCATGATTTTATCTGTTTAGCAATGTTTATGGCTTTTTATATATATGTATATCTAAAACATCACCTTATATATGATACAACTATCCCTAGATTTCTCACTGTTTTGTTTACATATATGATAGTGTTATTAGATGGGTTTCTTTATATTTATTTACATTACCTAACATATGTTCTGTTTTAATTGTAATACTTGTTATGCCGTATTGTTTTAGTTAATCAAAATTTATTCTATTTTTTTTCTTCTTTGAAATACTTGAGGAAATGCATTTAATCACTATAATTTTTACTTAATAATAGGAGCTTTTAGCTTAGTATTTCAAGTAGGGATTGAGTATGTTGGACATCTTGAATTTAGTTAGTCTTGTATATAGTTTTAGTAGTATTACTCTGGTTTTAATTTGTGTTAGGCTTCCTTTGAGCAATTATTATATTAATCCGATGTTATTATGATTTATAATTACAACTTCCATCTTATTCACTTCTGATCTTCCTTTATCACAGGGTGATTGGTGGGTAGGCACTAGGGTTAGGATAAAGGATATTAATATACATTTTATTGCTCTTGAAAAAAATTTTTTCTTTATTTTTCAGCAAATGATATTTGTTGACCCGATTGCATATTCAAATGTTGCTTTTTCTTTTTTTTTCTTTTTTAAAGTATTATTGGATTTTTACTTTGAGTTCACCTTTATAGCATCAATAATGATTGTATGCCTTGAATATGCCAGTTGATATAATACTGGATTCTTGGAATGTTAGAGGTATTCAAGGCAAAGCCAAAAAGTCATTATTATTTCATTTGATTTTTAAGTCACAGGCAAATATTTGTTTTATTCAAGAGACCCATATTCCGCGTCTTGATTGGAATAAAGAGAAATAAAAATGGATCAAAAGATAGTAGCTTCAGGTGACTCATCTAATTCCAGAGGAGTAGCTATAATCATTAAACAAAAATTCATGGGGAACATTATTGATGAGAAATTTGATAATGAGGGGAGATGGTGCTTTTTTACCACTTCTATTGTTGGTCTGGACAAACCTCTTTTAGTCTTAAATTTATATGGCCCATGTAATTCACAACATTTGTTCATTTTAAAAATTTATAATATTCTCACATCCTATAAAGACCACCATATTATAGTGGGTGGTGACTGGAACGCAGTAATAAATCCAGTAATTGATCGATCCCGTTCCACTGTTACTTATAATTATCAATCTACTATGGCCCTTAATGATTTGATGACGGAATATAATTTAATTGCTCCACTTCACAATGTTAAAGTCTTAAATAAGAATGATATCTATACTTATTACTCCAAGTGTTACCGTTCGTGGTCCAGATTGGATTTCTTTCTAATTTCTGATTATATCTCAAAATATATTTTGGATTTTAACATTGAACCTAGATTCTTTTCGGACCATTCAAGAATCTCACTAAAATTAAACAAAAACTCTAATATTAAAAATAAAATTGACTTTAATAAGTGGTCTTTAAATAATAATTTACTGCTAAATGAAGATATTTGCAAACAATGTTCAGAAATATTACAGGAAATGGAAAATAACCTGGGGTCATCAGACATTCCTTATGACATACAATGGGCTGCATGTAAAGTGAGATTAAGAGGATTATTTATTAGTAAAGCAGCTTTTTTCAAAAAGCAATACTTTAAGAAAGAGGAGTTCTTAAAATCTAGATTTTTTTCCTTGGAAAATCATCTTAGACTGGATCATGACCCTACTATAGAAAAACAAATTCTCGACTGTCAGAAAGATTTAATTTTGCTTCACCAAAATAATCACTCTTTAGCTGAACAAAAATTACTTGCCTCATATTCAGAATGGGCCCAGGTTCCTTCTAAATTATTAGCGAGAATTATTAAAGTTAATTTTGAAAGACCGAAAATCTCATCTTTATCTTATAAAAATAAATTATATAACACGGATGAAGAGATAATTCAGCTATTCACTTCTCTCTATACTGATTTATATTCAGGTTCTTCTAATTCAGTTAATGATAATCACTTAAAAATCTTTTTAAATTCTCTACATTTCCCTAAATTAAATGATAGTCAACAAAAATTACTTTCTGCTCCTATATCGTTACAAGAAATCTCAGATTCAATTGATAATCTTCAATTGGGAAAATCTCCTGGTCCAGATGGTTTTACTCCAGAATTTTTCAAAACTTTCAAATTGGTAATTCTTCCCTTTCTTCTCAAAGTATATAATCATATAAAAGTTAACGATATCTCAGATATTCATTGGAATACATCTAAAACCATCCTAATTCTAAAAAATAATAAAGAAAAATCTGACCCAATAAATTATAGACCCATTTCTTTAATAAACGTAGATATTAAGATTTTATCATCTATTTTGGCTAACAGATTGAAACGGATTTTACCCTCAATTATTTCCCTAGATCAATCAGGTTTTATGTCCCACAGACATGCTTGGGATAATACTCTGTCCTTAGAGTCTATCATTCATCTCATTAAAAAATTCAAACCCTATATATGCTCTGATCATTGATGCATCAAATGCCTTTGACAGAGTCTGTTGGAACTTTCTCTTTCAAACTATGTCATGTTTCAATATTCCTTTATTCTTTATAAATTTTTAAAAGTTTTATACAAAGATATGTTTACTAGACTTTACATTAATGGTCAATTTTCTTCTCCTATAAAGATTACCAGAGGAACAAGACAGGGTTGTCCATTGTCTCCCTTTCTTTTTAACATTTATTTAGAACCTTTGTTGTTGTATATTATTCAAAATACTTTTCATAATGTCCCCAGAATTCTTAATACCAAAATTCATTTTTCAGCTTTGCTGATGATCTAGTTATTTACTTCCAAACTCCATTATCTGATTATAGAAAATAACAAACTCCATTGATTACTTCTCTTAGGTTTCGAATTATCTTTTAAATTCTTCTAAAACTCATATCTTTCCCTTAAATCACTTAGCACATAAATCATTTTTGTTTTCAGATCATCATTTTCAGTTTACTTATAGTATAAAATATTTAGGTATCAATTTAGAACACAATAATAAATCTTCTTTTCAAAATAACATCAATAAAGTATGGAACTCAATATTATCTGATATGGACAGATGGAAACATCTAAACCTTTCACTTTTATCAAAGGGCCATAATTAAAATGAACATTCTGCCTAAATTCCTTTACCAGTTCACATCATCTGATCAGATAATTCCAAAATCTTTTTGAGTCTGTAAATAAAACTTTGGCAAAATTTTTATGGTTCCCTAAATCTGTTAGAATTTCCTATTCCAGATTGTCAATTTTGAAGGACAAGGGTGGTTTAGGCCTTCCTAATCTATATCTCTATTATTTGATTGTCTCATCTAATAAACTTCTCACCATATCTAATTTCAAGAACATTTCTTATACAAATCATTCTTTATGGATAAAATTATGGTACAATTACATCATTTCAAAAAATATAAATCCAGAAGCTATTCCTTTTATCTCTTTGGATAGTTTATTTATTAAAAATATGTCTACTGTAATTAAACAAAAGATTAGAGCCTTCCAAACCTTACTCAAACTATGTAATCTAGAAAAGATTTCTCACCTTATTCAACCAATTCATCTAAACCCAAATATAATGCTAGACAACAAACCCTTTAACTTAACAAAATATCCTTTAATAAAAAAATTAAAAGTTAGAGATGTTTTGATATATCTTGACTTATCTTTACCCGATTGGCGTAAAATTTTGAAAGTAAATTGGAACTATTCACCAATCCTTAGTCAACTAAGAGTAATAATTAAAAACAAGTTTTTATGTTTAGACCACATAGAACTACAAATGAAAAACCTCGACACAATTATCAAAATACTTTCCTCATCAGATAAAATGCTCTCAAACTCTTATAAGTTAATCAATAGCTTAATAATGGACCATAATTGTCTTTTATCAAATGTTTGGTTAAGTTATAACTCCCAATTGTCAGAGTCTCAGAAACTTTTGGCCATTAGATATACAAAGGAATTTATCCCTTTTAAAAAATTATCATATACACAATTCATGATTAATAATGACGCCTACTATACCCCATACAAATTAAATAAATTTAACCCAAGTAAATCCCCATCATGTTCATGTTGTTCTCACCCCCAAGCAGACCTTCTACATATCTTATGGTATTGTCATTTTTCTCACAGATTATGGACCTCTTTGAAAGTCAGATTGCAGAAAATGGGGTACCAAAAGTCTACATTGTCCTGGGAACTTGCTATTCTTCATATTCCATTAATTCATCTTTCAAAATTAGATATTCATGTTATCATTTTTATTTGCTCATTACTAAAACTTTACATAATACAAAATTGGCTGGATCGAACCAAACTAAATTGGGTTACTTTCCAGAAAATGGCTTTTTCATATATTGATGCTCAAAGGCACTTAGTTAGAAGTCCAAAAAAGCATTAAAAAAGTTAGTGTTAGAAAAAGTCTTAAATATAATAAATAGTTAATGTTAAAATTTTTTTTTTTTTTTTTTTTTTTTTTCAGGTTGCCTAACTTGTATATAGTGTACATATTGTGTTTTGCTTTATTACTTAATAATATGTTAAATCTCCTGAAGGATTGTTTTCTCATCTATGAGTCGAAATATGTTTATTTATACCTACTGTTCATGTATAAAACTTCTAACTGTCTTGTTATTTATATATTTAATAAAAATTTTTTTGAGAAAAAAAAAGAATCTCAATGGCAACACTCAGATCTGCTCTGAGTTATAGCACAATGGCACTAAATATACAGAACCAACTGATATTGCCAACATCCTGGCAGATAGCTTCAGTGCTAACTTATCCCCCCCTCTCACCCCCTAGAGGGCCATTTCTATACCAGAAGAATGCAAAGTTCCTGTAATCACGGCTGCACAGGTAAAAAACACACTCTCCAAAGCCAAGAACACAGCATCCATGGGACCTGACCATGTCCCAGGCTGTGTTCTACATGAACTACCGAATGAACTGGCACCCCACCTAAGTACCATGTTCAATCATAACCTCACCTCAGGCTTTGTGCCCACTGAATGGCGTACCACAACATTTATCCTACTCCACAAAGGGGGAGCCACGATGGACCCTGGGAACTACTGCCCCATTAGCCTGATGAGCCTGGTCTGCAAGGCCATGGAACGTATCATCATGGAACTCATAAACAAAGACATTGGTAATCTCCAAACTCTGAACCCCACCCAGTTTTGGTTTGAAACAGCAGATTATGTCTCCTAAACCTGATAGACTTCTTTGAAGCAGTCACCAAAGCCATAGATGAGGGTAAGGTGGTTCACACAGCCTACATAGATCTCGCCAAGGATTTTGACACCATCCCCCACTCTGGAATTATAGATAAACTCACTAAACTAGGTATAAATCCCTATGTCACAAGATGGGTTGCCAACTGGTTCATGGACAGAACCCACACTGTGAAAATAGCAGACTCCAAATCCGACTTCAGACCAGTGAAAAGTGGAGTACCACAGGGTTCAGTCCTGGGTTCTCTCCTGTTTGTATCTACTTTTCAGAAGTACAGGCTAACACAGAAGGTCTTTGGCTAATGAAGTTTGCAGATGACTGAAAACTAGGAGCCATAACTGAAATTCCTAACGATGTGGACATCCTACAAAAGGGCCTCATTGAGACAGATGTCTGGTGTCAAAGCCATGGCCTCAAGCTCAATGCCAAATTGTGTATTGTCATCCCCTTTGGTAAAAACTCTGCACCCATGAACTACCACATAGGTGGTAGTCTACTTAACACCGAAAGTGTGATAAGAGACCTTGGGACACAGGTGGACAGTAGTCTCTCCTTTGATAATCACATTGACACAGTGGTCAGGAAATCCTTCTATGTGGAACACCTCATCATAAAAGGTTTCTCATCCAGAAAAAAATATGTAATTCTTTCCCTCTATTCATCACTCATTAGACCCATTATAGAGTACAACACCCCTTTTGGTATGTACCTCACAAGGCATCTACAACAACTGCAAAGGTGACAGAAATAACTAACAAAGGATTACCGGCCTCAAACAGATGCCCTACGCAGACCGTCTCAAAAAACGCCAGCTTTACTCTATCACATATCACCTACTCAGAGGCGATCTCTGCCTAACATACAAAGCTATGTCAAATCCAGAGATGTTGGACATACTCCACTTAAGAAATCCCAATCCCTCCAAGCTACACGCTGTAAGAACCTATACCTTGTCACCACAATAAACAGAACATGCTGGAGGGATAGATTCCTGTCCCAGAGACTTCCCATACACTGGAACAGACTACCATTCTACGTTAAACAGAGCTCCTCATTAGCACTCTTCAAAAAAAATCTTGATGATTGGATGGGAGATAGGAAATTCACCCCGGGGAGCACTTCTGTGGCTCTGCTCGACAGGGGCACAGGAAAATAATTTTCTTGGGGGGGGCGAAACTCAGGGTACCATTTTGCCTAAGCTTATATAGGCCCTAGGGCCAATAGCCTAGTACCTGCCTATGAACCTATGACCTCTGCATTGGAGTCTTTGTTTGCTATGTTAGCATGGGATTCAAAACTATTTATATCATCACTTAGTAGACTGCAGTTTGCTTTGGAGAATTTTTTTTTTATTTTCGTTCCTGTGGGGGGGGGGGGTTAGATCCAACCATTACTTCATATGAGACTGATTTATGATCAGACCTTACCAGGGAGGGCAAAACACAGCAGGGTAATGCAGTGACCCCCCCCCCCATGTTGGTGAGTACTACATCTAGGACATTTTAGCCCCTTGTGGAGGGAACAGACTCCAGAGCATTTGTATGGACAAAGTCCTGGAAGCTCAGGGCAAGCATGTTTGTGCTTGTATATGTCTCCCAGTCGATGGAAGAATAGTTGAAATCAGCCATGACCAAGGTGTTTGGCTGTATAGTGAGTGATTGTAGTAAGTCCAGGTAGGCAGTGTATTTCTCTTGGTTCGTGGTAGGGACCTATAGCTAACAATGATGTGGAAGGGGGATTTACCTACAGTTTAACTTAGAGTAGCTCTATAGGTTTGTACTGATTAACCAATCTTGAGGTGTATTTCTCCTTAATGAAAACAGATATAACTCTGCCTTTGGTTCTTTCACACTCATTGTGAGGTCAATGTGTGGAAGGCATTATAGCCTTGCATGATTGTGGTACTCTCTGCAGCCATGGACCATGTTTCATTGACTGCAGAGACATCAGCATCTTCCAAGGTGAAAAATGCTTCCAGATAGTGCAGTTTTTTGTTTAGACTTTTAGCATTAAACAACATAACCTTATGTTTGTCTCAAGTAGATTTTTTTACATTGGAAATGTTGTTGTTGTTCAACATTGCCTAAAAAAGGCACTATGAAGAGGCAAGTATCTTTACCAGTAACCGAAACCAAGGAGTGAGAAGTGTAGACCATTAAGCACTTTGGCCTGTCTACCATGTTTTCCCAGGCTGACAGATACTGGAACCCCATGGACTGACACCAGAAGCTAAGCCAATTGTTGAAGTCAATTATTTTTTCTTTATATTGAGGCATCATCCTGAGTTAAGGTAGGATGCTGCTTAGGGCTAGGAGCATACCTGCCTGTGACACATAATCTGAGAGCTCAGTTATGCCTCTCTTCAAATAGTGTAGTGACGTATGTCTCAAGTCATGCACCGCAATATACACTTTAATGGAGTCATAGCACTGATGGGAAAATTAGCAAACTTATTAGGTATATTAATGTTGCCATCAGCATTTGAAAAGGAAAAATTGCAGATATTTTTTTCATTTATGTAGGGTTCTAGATTAAACAGAGAAAAAACAGGAGTTTTGTATGTAAGCAAAGAAGAAGGAGGTTTAGGGTTAATTAACCCAGTGGTGCTTCATTAAATTTGTACAAAGTTCTAAAGTGGATAAATAAAAAAAAAATAAGAGATTAGTAGTAAAACTATACAAATATAAGTATGATAATTTTTGGGTATGGTAAAAAAGAGTAAAAGAGAAAAATATTGTATAAATGAAGACATAAAATATTACCAATAAATATTTTGAGGAAAATAAAAATGATGATATAGAAAAAGATAGAAAAGTATAGCTTAAGATTGTAATAATAAAACATTACTATGTAAAACCATGGGAAAATCTAACAGATGAAAACAATTAAAGCTATAAAAATAAAAAGCAAATGGTGTAATCAAAAATACGTAGAATATCAAGATTATTTTTGTGGAGACTGGTAAGGGATAAATTGCTAGTGAAAGGAACTATGCCATATATAAAAACAACTGGTAAAATATGTTTACATTGTCAAGAAGAAGAAAAAGTAAGGAACATTGTTTTTTAAATGTAAAAGAGTAATATAGTTATGAGGAAACTATCTAAATATGATTTTTTGAAGATATAAAGAAGTGGATAAAATAAACATGGATATGATTAAATATGGATACTATAAGAATAGAATTAAAAAATATGTTAAAAGAATGTTGTTTGTTATTACATGAGTTATATAGAATGAAATTGGCCGGGATTCAGTAATCCTCCGAGTAAGACTAACCAAGTCTTACTCAGAGACTGCCATTTAAGACTACGACGTCAGCGCGTCATCATGCATATGCATGAGGGAGCTGACTCAACTGAAAGGCTTACACAGAATGTGTAAGACTACAGGGGGTGTGTCAGACTGCCGAGCAGTCCAAATATCCACGCCCCTGCAACCATATAAAGTGAAAAAGACAAATGCAATGAGCGAGTCGGCTGAAATGTACACATAACAAACAGTACACATTCCCACATACTAAACCCCTTTTAAATGTAAAATGTAAACTAATTTTTTTTTTTATAATTCCCGATACAGCTGCCCGTATTTGCTCGTGTTTGCGTGGGTGTGCCCATTGCTTAGCTGCAATTAGCAATTTCGACATCGAAGAGCATAATAAGAAATTTTTATGCAAATCAAGCCAAATAGCAATAGCGTAGTTGTAGAGCGTTTGCACAAAGAGGAGGCATTCCTGGTTCTAGTCCCACCAGTCCCCTGTCTATTTTATGTTTTAAATTAGTATATAAAATAATTCCTAACATATACAAATGAAATTTTAGTAAAAGCATTGAAATGGCCTATGTATTAGTGAACAAAATGTATATATATATATATATATATATATATATATATATATATATATATATATATATATAAATATAAGAAGGTGAGCAGCATTAAGGATAGTGACATATAAATGCCCATAGCTAAGCAACGTTTTACCTAGCACAATATAATTGCCCATAGCTAAACAGCGCTTTACCTAGTGCAATATAATTGCCCATAGCTAAGCAGCGCTTTACCTAGCACAATATAATTGCCCATAGCTAAGCAGCGCTTTACCTAGCGCAATAGGTTTACGCAGAGCTGCAAACTGCACTAACCAGCGCACCGTAGGGCAACATGGAGCAACGTAGAGCAAAGTTGCCTAAACAGAGCCACACCCCCTAGCCTGTCTGTCTGGACAGTAGTAAAATAAAAAGTTATGACAAGGTTGGAACCCGGGACATTGTGCACCATAATCAAAGTACTGAACCACTAAGCCATAACAGCCTAGCATAAACATACACTGTTAACATACATATACTTATAAATGGAAGATTAACCATTGCTAAGCAGGTTTGCTGTTAGCCCAAAATTTTCAAAAACGACCAATCACGAATAAGTGCGGGAAATGCGGCATATTTAAGCTCCATAGGCAGGAATACTCGCCATAACTGATTGTAGCTCCAATCTGCAGTCAGAATGGCTGGTGCTGGAGAGGGTACTCACTTTTGACTGCAATGCTGGGGCATCGAGGAGTCAAAATACATGGTTTGGTTCCTTGTCCACTGTTATGAGTCAAGACTCCTGCACGGCCAGTTCCAAGGGGCGGAGTACAAAGCAGAGGCTTGGAACCAGTTAGCTCATGATCTCACCAGTGTCTCATTGCAGCAAGACAGAGAGAGCGAGAGCAAGAGAGAGACAGAGGCTAAGCAGCGCTTTACCTAGCACAATATAATTGCCCATAGCTAAGCAGCGCTTTACCTAGCGCAATAGGTTTACGCAGAGCTGCAAACTGCACTAACCAGCGCACCGTAGGGCAACATGGAGCAACGTAGAGCAAAGTTGCCTAAACAGAGCCACACCCCCTAGCCTGTCTGTCTGGACAGTAGTAAAATAAAAAGTTATGACAAGGTTGGAACCCGGGACATTGTGCACCATAATCAAAGTACTGAACCACTAAGCCATAACAGCCTAGCATAAACATACACTGTTAACATACATATACTTATAAATGGAAGATTAACCATTGCTAAGCAGGTTTGCTGTTAGCCCAAAATTTTCAAAAACGACCAATCACGAATAAGTGCGGGAAATGCGGCATATTTAAGCTCCATAGGCAGGAATACTCGCCATAACTGATTGTAGCTCCAATCTGCAGTCAGAATGGCTGGTGCTGGAGAGGGTACTCACTTTTGACTGCAATGCTGGGGCATCGAGGAGTCAAAATACATGGTTTGGTTCCTTGTCCACTGTTATGAGTCAAGACTCCTGCACGGCCAGTTCCAAGGGGCGGAGTACAAAGCAGAGGCTTGGAACCAGTTAGCTCATGATCTCACCAGTGTCTCATTGCAGCAAGACAGAGAGAGCGAGAGCAAGAGAGAGACAGAGGCAGAGACTCAGACACAAAGACAGACAAAGAGACCGAAACAGAGACACACAGAAAAAGAAAGAGCAAAAGCAACAGACAGAGATAAAAAAATAATAAATAAATACATAAATAAATAAATAAATAAATAAATAAATAAACTATTTCCTTTAAAAACAGACGGAAGAGAGCAATACAAAAGAAAGGTATGTAACACATATGTATTTGTTGGCATGTAGTAGATGTTTATGAAGAGTACTCTACATACTGTGAATCATCCATATGTGGCAGCAGTACGTATCTCTATGTATCTGAACATGTGCATAAGGCAAGAGGCATACTGCAACTGTTTGTGAAGGGTCTATATATATATATATATATATATATATATATATATATATATATATATATATATATATATATATATATATATATATATACGTTTTTGAAGGTTGTAATGTGCATATTTCTATGTAGGTTGTAGTGTGTGGCAAAGAAAACAGCATGCAGTGCTGGTATACGACATGTGGTGGTTAAACGCTGTGGGTATGCTCTGTCAGTTTTGCAGTGTTGCAGCCAGTGAGGCCTGCTAAATCTACATGGGCTGAGGACACCTTCAATGCAGTCTGCACAACACTGCAATATTATTACATAACTGTATATCTCACAACTGTCGCATAATTGATATTTCCACCATGAATAGTGGACTGTATATGTGCCTATATGTACATCTATATGTACAGCAATGGATGTTTATATGTATGTGTGTGTGTGTGTATATATATAGATATATATATATATATATATATATATATATATATATATATATATATATATATATACATACATATATATATATATATATATATATCTATATATATATATATATATATATATATATATATATATATATATAGATATATATATATCTAGAGAGAGAGAGAGAGGAAGAGAGACATGGGGCATACTTACTGCGACAGGTGCTTGGCGACCAAGGTATGGATTGAAGCTCAGTGTTGACACTGCAGTGCCATCCCTTCTTGCCAGAACACTGTACCCATTAACTACCATATAGGTGGTAGTCTACCTAAAACCGAAGGTGTGATAAGGGAACATGGGACACAGGTGGACAGTAGCCTCCCCTTTGATAATCACAGTGCCACATTAGTCGTGTACTCTGTCTACGTGGTACACGTCATCACAAAAGGTGTGTTATCTAGGGAAATATAGGTCAGTATTCCCCTCTACTCATCACACTTAAAACCCATTAGAGAGTACAATGCCAACTACAGCAACTGGAAAGACCACAGACATACCTCACAAAGAGTAATACTGACCTCAAACAGATGCCTTATGCAGACCGACTCACAAAACCACAGCTACACTGTGTTGCATACCGCCTACCCAGAGGTGACCTCTGCCTAACATACTGAGCTATGTTACACCCATAGCTGTTGGACATACTCCAGATACACGCTCTACGGCCCTAAACCTTGTCAGCTCACTAAACAGCACATGCTGGAGGGATAGAGTCCTAAGTCAGAGACATGCCATACTCTGGGACAAACCAGCTATCAATAGCAAACAAAGCTCCTCATTAGCAGTTGTCATAAATACTCCTGATGATTGTTTGGGAGATAGGAAATACACCCCAGGAATCACCTCTGTGGCTCTGGTTGACAAGGGCAAGTGAAATTAAATTACATGTGTGTCAAAGGCCAGGTTAGTGTATGGCTAGGCTGCTGTAGGCCCTACGGCCAATAGCATATTACCTACCCATGACACGATGCATACACACATGCACTTAGTGCAATAATTGCGTGCATCTGATATCTGTCAACAACAGCTTGCCACAGGTGGTGGGGTGACCATTCACCCCCCCCTCACCAGAGTGGAGGAGCTGCTCCTAAGTGTGGTGGCTCCTGGCCAACCACAGGAACAGCAACTGACATGTGTCATCATGGAGGCCGGAGCCACCCAGCATGTTGACATGGAGCGTGCAGGTAACATGACCTATCTGTAGACTACTGTAATCTGTATTGGTAGATTATGCATATGTGACATGTGTACTGTGTGTTTAGCAGTTGTGCTGCATAATGTTGTGCAATACTGATATTTGGAATATAATCTGTAAGCCTGTGACTGTCGACTGTTGTACTACTGTACTTTAGCAAACTCACAGTAGCAATGGCACAGTTGTGGCCACTGACAAACTGTCTCATATTCTTGTAGGTCCCTCTGGTGTGACAGCAAGGCAGCCGGTCGATGCTGGTGAGTGTGTTATGATTTTAATATTACTAATGAAATGTGCATATCATAGGTGAGGAGTAGGCTATGTCCATGTAACACACCTACGCATAATGCATGCTGTGCATGTTTGCTGTGAGACTATGCACATCTCAGTAATGACAGTAGCTGCCTCAATCACATGCAATACACAGAGCAGCACACACAATTGTGGCAGCACCGTACTGGACATTGGATAGGCATAGTTGATACACATGTACACAACATACACAACTTTGTCATATGCAGCATACCTTAACATGCTACACATAGCATATCCAGACACCCACTGTAAGGTCACACTTCAGTATCCCACATGTCATCCACACAGCACACATAATATACCTAAGGGGTAGTAGCCTATCATTGGGCTGTGCGACACTCTTCAACACATAACACATGCATGTTAGTCAGTGCTCCCTAATGGGCACCTTACAAACCCATGTAACGAGTGGCTGTGAGGCCAATAACTGAACAACAGCACAAATGCATCAAAGCCATGTATACTGTTATTGACGCGGGCTGTCTACACTCACACTGCATGTTCTTGAGCAACAAACTTTCTGCATGCTGACATGTGTGATATGACTGTTTGCCTTTTGATACTGTAACCCACCTTCAACCACTATTAAGTATGTTTTGGATTGCTGGTGGTGTGTGTGGGTATCTGCTGTAGAGAGGAGTGTATTTGTGTGCATGTGTGCATATGTTCATGTGTTCATGTGCGCATGTGTGCATTTGTGCATGTGTTCATGTGTGCATGTGTGCATGTGTTCATGTGTGCATGTGTTCATGTGTGCATGTGTGCATGCGTGCATGTGTTCATGTGTGCATGTGTGCATGTGTGCCTGCATCATGTACAGGTTGTAAAGTGTGTTTCCTGTCTCCCTCCCACTGGTGCTGTGTTAGGACTGGTTCACTGCAGCAGGGAAACTGATATCACTGAGCCACATAGTGATAATGAAGATAGGTGTGTTGAGGCACAAGCGTGTTTGCCAGGGTCTGTCATTGGGCCACCAATTGACAGTACACAGCTGTCCTCCCCATCCATGCATACAGTCATACTGCCAATATATCCATCACCAATGCCCATAGCTGAGGGACAGCGTACTGTTGGCATTGGCTAGGACAGTGTAGTATCCATGGCACATGCATCACAACACAGCAGCCATACCCAGATGTCTGGAAGGGTACCACATAGGCAGATGTCCAGGGGTTCTCGTAGGAGCACTGCTGCTCATCATGCCACTGGCAGATGTGCCACAGTTCTGACAATGTCACGCATCTTCCAGGCTGTCATGGAGGCACAGGCACATATGGAACGGTACACCAGACAGGGACTAAAGGCACAGAGGGCCCATAACACCACTGTCATTGACAGTATCCGTGACCTAGCAGGTGCCATTCGACATTACATCGAGGTCACTGATAGACGTTGAGGAGAGACATTAGATATCCTCTGCAATGTCATGTCCATGTGTCAGGACAGTGCAGGATGGTTGAGACGTGGACGTGGGCGTATGCCAGCAACATCAGCAGCTGGCAGTCACCACGGACGTCCCTCAAGCCACAGCCACGCCCGTAGTGCCAGTACCAGCCCCAGCAATGTTGGGAGTGGTATGTCCATAGGATGTCCTAGAGGACCATGTGCACATGGCTCTGGACAGTCCCAGCACGGACCTGTGTCCAATGTGCATCCATCCACCTCTGGGGATAGTACCCAGTCTGGCTTAGTACCTGATAGTGTCAGTAGCACCCCTGCCAGGCACAGGTACAGTATCTGTGGCCAGAGATGGTGATCTGTAAAGCCTCACAGGTACAGTCTGTGGTTGTCCCACAAATACCCGTATATGGCAGCCACATGGTGGAACTGCATGCAGGCACACACACATACTCCAGACACCTAGGGCTAACATATACACACACACATTACAACAACATTGGCCCATTACAGTATTCTTGCCCCTCACACACACACACACACACACACACACACACACACACACACACACACACTCACACACACACACACACACATGTCAATTGGATGGCTGACTGTAGGCCTCTGGTGAACTAACAACACACCCTGTGCATATGATGAAACCTGTGCCGCCTCCTCTGTAACATCGATGCAGGAACAGGCTACCATGGTGCTGATGCACAGGGTGTCTATATAGCAGTATAGCAATGTTAGCATGTTGTCAGCTGTAGAGTGTAATGATATGCTTGAAGGTGTAGCTGAGCAGGCATGATGCATTAAAGCTATGATTGTCATTGTAGTGTTTTTTTACACTAGTGTTGGTTCCAATTGTGTATTATCCGGCCACGTGCCACTTGGCTGATGTGTGCAGTATTGGCAGCATGTGTTAGAGAGTGGACAGTATGTGTGGGATGTGTGTAGCACAGATTTGCAAGTGTACAGTTGTGAACATGGTGGAGGTGCACTGTCTGCATGTACGTGCATAGTGGACACATGGCCAGGGTGACATGCTCTGTATTACACAGTAACACTCCATAGTTTCTATTGGTGGCCAGTATGCATTGTACTACACACATTCTGGAACCTGACTACACATATGTGTATGACATGGTTTGACACTGTGCTGTGGGTGATACTGTTACTATCTGTCATTATTTTGCATTCGGTTGGTATACATTACTTCAACAGCCTGACCATAACCAATCGTTAGATGATGTCTTGACAAATGACACACAGATGTAGGACACACAGCAACATTTGGATCCTTCAGGTACTATACAATGCCAGTAACCACTGGTATTCACCTGCACCCATTACTGAGACCACTCCTGTTTGGCATATAGCTCTCTTAGGTACAAGCAATCACAGTAGGGATATGTCCGTCCATGTCTGGTAATGCATACTGTGGCCTATAATGCATTCTCCAGATGACACACACATACTCCACAAGGGTATCATACAGACAGATGCCTGTTGTCAAACCCATTCTGTAAAGCTACAAGCCAAACTAAGCATAGTCATCCACCTTTAAGGAACATATTATCCCCACAGTACCACATAGGTAGTAGCCACCAGCATGATGAACAGGTACCGATGTGTACATGCAACCAAGTGTTATGTCATCTCTCCTTTGTTAATCACATTTCCAACGGTATTTTAGAATCCCTTGGTGGATCACATAAGCAATAAGGGGTCTGCATGCATATCCATGGTTTGTTCTACACCTATGAATAGTCATCATGGACAGACTTTGCTGCATTTGAACAGGTCTGACATATACCTCGGCCATAGACCCTCACTCACACATCCCAATAGGAATCATAATGACTTTGTGTGACACAGATGACCTAGGCCAGGGATCCCTGCAGTGGCTGGGCTTGTCACAAGCATACAGATGTGACCTAAGGTCTGGGAAGCAGCAGCACAGTCTGGCAAGGATGACAGCTGTGTTCTTGGAGAAAGCATGGTTCCCACACATGCAATCATTGAGGTAACATGTACACATATGTATTTGACACCCAGCTAGCTCACATGTGCAATGCATACTGATATGTCATACAGTGGTAAAAGCAAAACCCACAACACATTGACCAACAGTGTCACACACATACAGCTCACAAACTCACCAAGTGGAGGATTCAGTCTCCTACCTAATTACTTCATGATACTAGAGGAGTACGCATTAACACGACACGCTATTGTCAGTTCTCTTTTCCACAGGTATATTTGTAGGATGCTGACATCATCAGACTTGACAAAGGTTAGATTACCACTTGTGAGGTGTTTCACTACTCTCCTAAAAGGTTGCTCCTTCTCAAGGGGAACACACACACACACACACACACACAGTTGCCCAGTGCAGGATTCAAACCCCTACTTAATTACTTCATGACACTAGAGGAGTACGCATTAACACAACATGCTATACAGATTAGTGGGAGTTTTGCTTTCCACAGGTATACTTGTAGGATGCTGACATCATCAGAGTTGACAAAGGTTAGATTACCACTTTTGAGTTGTTTCACTACTCTCCTAAAAGGTTGTTCTTTTCCAAGGAGAACACACACAGTTGCCCAGTGCAGGATTCAAACCCCTATTTAATGATACTAGAGGAGTACACATTAACACGACACATTATACAGATTAGTGGGAGTTTTATTTTCCACAGGTATACTTGTAGGATGCTGACTTCATCAGAGTTGACAAAGGTTAGATTACCACTTTTGAGGTGTTTCACTACTCTCCTAGAGAGTTGTTTCTTCCCAAGGGGAACACACACACGAACACACACACACACACACACACACACACACACACACACAGTTACCAAGTGCAGGATTCAAACCCCTACCTAGTTACTTCATGATACTAGAGGAGTACGCATTAACATGATGCGCTATACATATTAGTGTTTTTTTTTTCTTCCACAGGTATATTTGTAGGATGGTGACATCATCAGACTATATGAAGTGTATTACATTAGGTGACATTAGCTGGCCTACATTGAACAAATGTCAACACTTTGGCCATGTGATCATCAAAGGTGAGTTTACTATGTACCTGTGTCCCCAGGGCCATAATTACTTTCTCCGTACATGCTGGATTACCACTTATGTGGTAATTTGTGTGCACTTTGTATTACCCAAAGGGGATGACAATGCATTCTTTGTCATTCAGCTTGAGGGCATTGTTTTGACACCAGGTATCTGTCTCTGTAAGACACTTCTGGAGGATGTCTGTGTCAGCTGTACAGTCAATTATGGACCACAGTTTCTTGTCATCTGCAAATCTGTTCAGCCTTACACCTGCCATGCTTGCCTGTACCTCTGAGCAGTATCGACTGAACAGGTGGGGTCCCAGGACCAAGACCTGTATGATGCCATTTGTGACTGGCTTAGAGTAGGACATGACACCCTCAACTATGAACATGTGTGTTTGATCTGTGAACCACTTGGCCACACATCCTGTGACATAGCTGTTCATGTTCAAGCTGGTACACTTGTCCATGATGACACAGTGGGGAATGGTGTGGTAAGCCCTTAGTGAGGTCCAGGTGGGCTGTGTGGACTACTTTCACCTCCATCTATGTTCATGGTAACTGTTTTAAATAAGTCAACTAGGTTTGGGAGCCAGGCTATGCCTTTAACAAGGCAAAGTTGTGTAGAGTCCAGTGTCTGGAGATCTCCAATGTCTTGGTGTATGGGTTCCATGACAATTTGCTCAATATCTCTGTAGACCAGGCTGAGTACACATGTTGGGCAATGGTTTCCAGGTTCTGTTTTGGCACACCCTTTATGGAGCTGGATGACTGTTAGTGTATGCCATTCTTTGGGTACATAGCCTGTGATACGCTTGAGTCTGGACAGTGAATGCAGGTGAGGGTGTAGTTACTTGTGGGCCTAGTGTAAGACGCAGCCTGGGGCAACTTACAGTCACATTGATGCTATGTTCTTAGCTTTGGTGAGGGTTTGGGGGTGATGGGGGGGAGTTTACACTGCACTTGTCCCCCTGGGTGTGGGCAATGAAAGTTGGTTTGGTGTATGTCATTACTTTTTTCAGTAGCTGACAGCATATTTGGAAGTTGACACCTACATGGCTGATATAGCTGCAGAAGGCTTTGTGGTTGTTATTCTTACATTCCTTGGCAGTTTGTCTTTAGAAACTGTGCTTGGATTATTTTATGAGCGATTATTGTTTCATCCTAATAATGATCAGTGATGCCTTTCCTTTAGTGAAGTTGGCTCTGTCAGGTGTTCGTTTCCTCCTTCTGTTGTCTAGCTTATTTATGGGCAACGACCACCAGATTGTTTTCTTATTTTTGGAGGAGTGCATCTTGGTTTTATTTGTGATGTCTCGATCCATGCTTCCCTGTAGATGCTCATAGGATGCACTTGTAAATGATTTGGCAGATTGTATACCATTATCCTATAGCAAGAGGGCTTTGGGACTTTCCACTTTGGTCTTGGGAAGTGTGCTGTTTGCTTTTGAAAGTGTATTCACAGTGGTTTCATTGACTGGGTATGGGGGCGGGATGTGGATGTCCAGTGTGATTACTTAATGATCTGATATTACCAGCAAGGGGTTTATCTCTGTTGTGGAACACTGGTACCCCATGTTGGTGATGATCATGTCTAGTATGTTGTCACCTCTAGTGGGCGTGTTGACAAGCTGTTCCTGGGTGTTAGAGTTTCTTAACTCTAGGACACATTGGGCAAAGGACATTGTATACGAGTAATTCACCCACTCATTGTTTGGGTAGTTGTAATCTCCTCATATAATGGTGTTTGCTAGGACCTCTATATTTGCCATTGTTCTCCAGAATACTGAGTGAGGTGCCTGAGACAAGTTACATGATTTGTAGCAGGCTACAATCTGATGGGCAGCTTTGCCCAATGTTAGTTGCACTTGCATGGTCTCCAAGGCCTCATGCTGTGGCAGTAACCTGGAGGTGTGGATATCCATAAGGTAAATGGCTACACCACTTCCTTTTGTATTTCACTTGTGGTCTTGAGTTCAAAGGTCAGGGTGATTGTGAGTGTTTTATGTGGATCATATCCAACAGCTGCATGTTTGACATAGCTTTGGATGTTACGCAGTGAACACCTCTGAGTAGGCGATATGCAAGGGAGTACAGATGGAGCATTTTGTAATGGTCTGTGTATGGCATGTATTTCAGGCCACTAATGCTCTTTGTGAGGTATTGCTGCTGGCTTTCCAGTTGTTGTAGTTGTCTTGTGAGGTACATATCAACAGTGGCATTGTACTCTTTTATAGTTCTAGTGAGTGGTGAGTAGAGGGGAACAATGTCCTCTTTTATTCTGCATGAGACACATTTTGTGATGAGGTGTGCCACATAAGAGGGTTTCCTGACTACTGTGGGAATGTGCTTATCACAGTTCTGTCCACTGTCCACCCGTGACCCAGGGTCTCTTGTCACACTTAAAGTGTGAGGTTTACTACCACCTATGTTGTAGTTCTTGGCTACAGAGATTTCAACAAAGGTGATGATAATGCACCTTTTGGCATTGAGCTACAGCCCATGGCTTGGACAACAGCCATCTGTCTCAGTGAGGCCCTTTTGTAGGATGTCCACATCTTTAGTGTTTACAATGATGGCTCATAGTTTGCAGTCCTCTGGAAATGTCAGTAGCCACAGAACCTCCATGTTAATGTTTACTCCACGGAAGTAGATACTACACAGCCTGGGAAGTTATCTAGTCCCATGGCTGCTGTGATACTGGCTTCGGAGAGTGTTTTTTACCTGTACAGACATGATGACAGCAACTTACCAGTCTTCCATTATAGACATGTGCTCTTTCATGGGTGAGAGGGGAGTAAAGTTAACACTGATCCTATCTGCCAGGATGTTGCCATTATCAGTTGGCTCTGTACATTTAGTGCCATTGAACTGTAACTCAGAACAGATCTGAGTGTAACCATAACATGGACCTGTCTGTTGGGCAGAGATCTGCTGTGTAGACAGTATGCCACTGAGTACAGCTTGGGTTACATTCATTCTTGTTGCATGGGGCAACTATTTGAGGCAAGTAATCCTCTTGTTAAGGTTCTTCATTGTTCTTTCTAGTTGATGACTGTGCCTAGTCAGATTCCTAGCAAGTGTGTTGTGGTACTCTCTGACAGGTCTGATGACTGCTGAGTAGTGGCAACCTCCTTTGACCTACATGCACAGACCTTGGCAGTTTGTGTGTATACATAGCAGGAATTTCAGACCACTTTGTGAATGTGTTTCTGGAAGAAGAGATGATTATACACGTTTGTCCATAGATCCCTTATCATCACATCCGTATTTAGCCTAAGTGTGTGAGCATGCCCAGTATGACCTTTCAGTGTGATGCAGATTGAAATCCACTACATTTGTTGGAATGTGTGAGCACGCATAGTATACACATTTATACCATATGTGTATGGTAAATCAAGGTGTATTTTTACAGCAGGGCTCACCTTTATGTCATAGATCAACAGGGATCATGTTGTGCCTGCAGGGCTTCCATGAGACACTTTGCACAGACCTATCAACATTTCTACATACGGGGGGGACAGCTATTCTTTGTACATTTCAAACCGTGGGTACACCGGATTGTCACTGTGGGTGTACATAGGATGTGGGTTTCACCTGACACTTATACACATTTGCTGTGCCTGCACTGCTATGTACAGGACACCATTACAGTCTGTACTGTTGCCTATCATACTGGCTTGAGGCATACTAGTATACTACAGGTCTTAGCATCCATTGCCACATATATTAGCTTGCAACTTCATAGCCTACACAACCCACATCACAACGCCTGGCCTGATGTTCTCTGTCTGCATAGGCATGTGGATGAGGTTACCCATTTGACTCATTAGGGGCATGATACAGCATTGCTTTGTGTTTACATTAGTGTACAATTATCCTGCTGTGTTTCTACCACTGTAATGCTATCATGGCTTAGTGGTTCAGTACTGTGACTATAGTGCACAGTATTCTGGGTTCAAGCCCTGTCACTACTTTTTATTTTCATGCTGGCCAGACCAGACTGCTTAAGGTACAGTAAA
Source organism: Protopterus annectens (assembly GCF_019279795.1). Taxonomy (NCBI): domain Eukaryota; kingdom Metazoa; phylum Chordata; order Ceratodontiformes; family Protopteridae; genus Protopterus; species Protopterus annectens. The sequence continues at coordinate 1,450,091,524 of NC_056726.1, forward strand.
GCAGATATGAGCATGTTTAACTGACTTTGCTCAGCTTTGGCTGACCTTGGCCAACATTGCATGAGCAATTTTGTTTACATATACTACATATTGGTAAAAGCTGCTTAGCACTGCTTTATATTGCGTAAAACATGGCAATCATGCCTCAGGTGGTGCTGCAGGGCTGACTATGTCGGATGCACATACTACACTCCCTATACATGTTTGGAAACAGGTAGTGTCAAGTTGGGCATCCCTTTTATTTTATGTGCGAGTCAGTGAGAGGTATCATTTCCAGGGTTCCTACTGAGCCAGTGTATGTGCTATGCATTGCCTCTTTGCCAAGGACAAGGCATACTGGGCATGCCTCCTTCTGCCTACTGGGGCAGGCTCAGGTTGTTCCTCCTCCAAGTCACGCTGTGCCTGTGCAGGCCTTGGCAATGGTGGGGGTCTGTTTGGCCCTGCCCCATGCTGTTCCTACTGCAGCTGTTTTTGCAGGATCAGACTGTGTAGCATGGCACATACCATGACAATTTGGGTACATGTAGTTGCTGAGTACTGCAAGGCTCCACCAGATGTGTCCAGGCATTGGAGCCATGACTTGAACATCCCAAACACACGCTCGATTACATTTCATGTTTGTGCGTGTGCCTCATTATGGTGTTCTTGCTCATGTGTACATTTCTGATGGGTGTCATCAGCCATGGCTCCAGTGCGTATCCAGCATCCCTCACTAGGTGACCGTCAGGGATGTCCCCATTTGCAAATGTCTGGTACAGCTGTGACAGATGCCAGATATGGGAATCGTGGTAGCTTCCAGGGTAGCCAGCACACACATTCAGTATTATGCCCTGGGCATCACACATGACCTGGCAGTTGATGGAGTGGAAGCCCTTGCGTTTGATGTAGGCCATACACCACTCACCAGCTGGTGCTTTGATGTGTATGTCCGTGAAGTCAATTGCACCCACTACCTCAGGGTATTCCACTATTTGCTGGAAGAGACACATATTGCTGGCCAATACCTCATGGGAATTGGGGAAATATACATGATCACTGACATGTGCTGACATGGCATTCAGGAACTGGTGCAGTACCCTTGATGCTGATACCTGTGAAATCCCCATCATATCACCAGTTGGTCTCTGGAAGGTACCTGTTGCTAGTATTTTTAGGCCAACACATACCTTGGTTTCCACTGGGATGGGTTCCTTTCTGTTGGTTCTGTGTGTGAGGCGTGGCCTGCACAGCTCAACAATTTGCTGCAGGAGCTCTCTGTTCACTCTATAGTGCTCCACTATCTCCAGCTCATGTAGTCCCAGGTAGGTTACCCTGGGTCTGTACACTCTTCTCCGTTGCCTCACTGTGCAGCATTCGCAATGGCACCACCCTCAGCATCTTGCACATGTTGCCTTATAACAGCAATGGCAGCCCCTAACATTTTTATGTCTCAGTTTAAGCTTTTTAAGTTTTCACTTCTCTTTGTTGACTGCAGTGTTGCAGTGTTTCTGAGAAAAACATGGGGGAATGTTGTTTGCAGAGTTTTAGGTGCTGGGCTGGGCTGGGCTAGTGTACTGCCTGTGTAATTGGCTGATTCTGATTGATTTCACCTGGCAGCTCTGCTAGTTCTCCTTGGTTAACTTCCTACTACTTCCTTTCCTTTCTTTTCCCATTTCTGTTTCCACAGGGGGCAGTGCCATGGAAACAAGCGCAAACACACTCACACGCACGCACACAGGCTTACACAGACTTACACGGGCTTTGGCGGGTGCACATTCGTGTATACTTGCTTAGACGACCTTACACAGGCTTACACGGGCTCACACATGTGCACATAGGCTTAAACAGGTTTACACGCGTGCACAAGCCCGCACACAGTGTAAGCAGCTTTGAAAGAAATGTTAGTGATAGCCACAGCTTACACCTTCAGTTTCTTGATTTCAGTTTAGACAACTGTAGACACACCTCTTTTAGTCCTGAGTAACTCACAGCAACCACATGCCACTCTGCTCCAATAAGCTTACAGTCTTTTTCATACATACTCCCTCATGATGTCACCCATCTCCTACTCTGTTACTCCCCTTTTCCTACTGTTACATTCAAGGGACATGGTTCACATAGCAGGGAATATTGGGATTCAATATCCTTATCCTCATTTGCATAGGATTGCCTACTAATGCTTAGTTACATCTCTCAGACTGAGCTTACCCCCTTAGCAACCTCTACTCAGTAGCCATGTTGTCTTCAGCCTGCCATTCACTTGCATGGCAGATTAATATTTTGAATAAATTCCCTATTTGTGCCTTTTATTTTTTATGGTTTTCTGATTTTTAGAGTGCAGCACATTTGCACGGAGCTGCGCTACGCTTAAACATCGGAGATCGAGGTAAAACATTTTTTTTTATTTTGCAACGGGAAAAAATGCCAACGGCCATATATTTGGCCATTGGCATGCTTCCTCAACTGGATGCATCCTTTATTTGGAGCTGTCACAGCTCCTTTTTGCTATTTGCAGAATGGTACTCAGTTGACAACTGAGTACATTTCTGCAAATAACACTACTCTTACTCGGACAGGTTAGGGTTTCCTGGATCGCAAATTTACCTCATTTGCATAGCTTTCAGCAGCAAATGAGGTAATTTGCATAACCTAACCCTGTCCATGTAAGAGTCGTTTTAGGAGCTCTCTTGCACGCCCCTGTCAGCTGTTCCTGGATCGCTCGGCAGACATGTTGGCTGCATGGAGTCTTACTCTACTCTTAGACGCCATGCAAGCCTTCGTGAATCAGGCCCATTATGTTTAATGGTAAATGGATTTTAGCAACGATATTAAGTAAAATCTGATGGTGGTTATGGAAAATGGAGTGAGGGTCTAACAGTGATGAAAATTTGGCATGACTGTAAAGGAAATTTTGAATATTTGTAAACAGCTCTGTATATTTATATATTTGTACATATGTAAATATCTTTATAAGTAAGAGTTATGTTTTCCATAAATAAGGACACCTACTTGCTACATCATTCGTGCTGCATGCAGCTGATGAGTGTGAGTATCTGTTCCACTGCAAGTGCAGTGGTGGCTGGGAGAATGGCACACAAAAAATGGCATCAAAGGAAAATGGGGTACAGGCAAACGTCAACTCCATAGAGATGTTTCTTGAAATTAAGGAGGAGAGAATTGTTCAGGAGAATGGAGAAGGAGATTGGATTAAGGATTCAGTGGAGTTATTTCAACAGGATCTTTTCAAAGAATCAAAAGATGAAGAGAAATAGAAGAAGGGGTTATAATTACAACCCTCCAATTAGAGGAATTGGTAGAACAGAGCAAGCTGGAGACAGGAAAGGAAATATCATGGGGTGAAATGATGGAGCAAATCAATAAGAAAGAAGGTCAGGAATTAAAGAAGAGATTGTTTGAAATGTGGTCAGAAGACAAAAAGAAGTTAGCAGGTGGAGAAAGAAGACAAAAAAATCAGAAGGCAAGAGTATGTAGTGAGAATCCAGTGTAAGGAAGAATTGGAAATTGCCAGGAATGAGGGACAAGATTGTTGGGCTTTTAAAAATAAAGGCACAAGAGGTAAGAGCTTTTATTCTGATTTAAAAATAGAGACTTTTTGTGACATTTTCTTTTAGACTGCTGACATTTTAGAATCTATTTTGGTGAAATATGAAAAGACAAAATAAATGTATCCATTGAATAAATATATTATAAAGAGACTCAAAAAATGAATACAAGGCACCAAAAAGTCAACAATAACAAAATCCAAACAAGTGTCCTGGAAAGATGGAAAACAGCAGTCCATAGCTTCAATGCCAAAATTTTAATTATAAAAATGTTATATTAAAATGTTGGCATGGAAGCTGTGGACTGCTGTTTTCCATCATTCCAGAGCACTTGCTTGGACTTTTATATTATAAAGAGAAACATAGAAAAAAGTTAATATACTGTTTTGCATAAAACCTGAAAGAGGGAATGTTAAAAAAATACTTATTAAAGACCTATTGCTGTGAAGTAGAGGACATGTCTAAAGTAATTGATAACAGAGGACTTTGGACAGATTCTTGGGACTGTAATGTGATTTGGAAAATGGAAAAAGGCAAAATTGTACATATTCCAAGCATGATTAAGGCTGATGGTTACAGAGCTGTTGTTAAATATTGGGGACAACCAAAAACATGTATTTTCTGTTAGAAGAAGGGACATTTTATAAGTAATTATGATAAAAAGAGATGTTATGCATCTGGGGAAGTTGGTCATAATGCTGAAAGTTGGAAAAACATGATATAAATATAATAAAAAAGGACATGTCTAGATGCATTGTGAGAAGGAGAAAAGCAAAGAATTGATAAAGGACAAAATAGAGAAGATGCAAATAAAAAAGAACTATTGCAACAGGAGGAACAATACAAAGATAAAAAAGAAAGCCAGGCCAGTTATTTTACATTAAGAGGGTTCGTGGTCTGCACTCTTGTGGGAGGAGAGGCTGGACTCTGCCCTTCTGAGCTGGGAATTTCTGGTTAAAGGCTTATAGTGCTTGCATACCAATTTCAGTTGGTATACCTTGTTTGCTGTAGCATAGACTAGATCCAGGCCTGCTGAATCTAGCTTTGTTTGTATAACTTGAGCACTAATCCAAGCATTCTTTAAAGTATTCAATTGTATTTATTACTGCTTGGTAGTAACTTGATTAAAGTGTAGCTATCATTCTAAGTCTTTTGGATTAAGCACTTGGGCTTCAGACCAGTTGTTTTACATTAGGAAGGTATGTGGCCTGCATTGTGGTGGCAGGACAGGTAGCTTACATCCTTCTAAGTTGGGAACTGCTGATTGAGGGCTCAGTGTCTGTTATTCTAAAAGTGTATTAGTTCTGGTTTAAGCACTTGGGCTTCAGGCCAGTTATTTTACATTAAGAAGATTCGTGGTCTGCACTCTTGTAGGAGGAGATGCTGGACTCTGCCCTTCTGAGCTGGGAATTTCTGGTTAAAGGCTTATAGTGCCTGCATATTTGAACTGTTTCTTACTGAAATTGGTACACCTTGTTTGCTGTAGCATAGACTAGATCCTGGCCTGCTGAATCTAGCTTTGTTTGTATGCTTGTTGTTTGTTTGCTTGTTATTTCCCTGAAACGCTAACTGCACCTAAAACGCGGCTTTTCAGTGCTTCTGTGGATCCCTAGTGATATCTGCATTGCTTACTGTACTTATTTCCTTGTTTCACTTGAAAGAAAGTTACTGTTTGCCATTTTTGCATTTACGTTACCTGTAACAAATTGCATTTAAGTTACCTGGCACTTGCTCACTAAAGCAATTATATAAGTCAGCACTAAAAAATTAAAAGCACTACACCCTCACAAATTCCCCTTGAGTACCTTGTTCCCCATTGGCCCTTTTTTCAATTATAAAGGAATTTCCAATACTATTCTAGAATGTCCAAAGGTCAGTTGTCAATCTCCTCTCCGGTCCAGCTGGTGAATCTGGGAATCTTGAGGCAATGTTACAACTGCCTCATGTACACAGACAACCCTCTCCTCCTCCCAACAAATTCCAACACATGTGAGAGATGCAACCATATAGCCAAACTGGAGGCTAAGCTCTCTCAACTTAGTACCGGCGTAACCAGTCAGGAGGAGAAGGAAACCACACTCACTACAATTCCAGTCTCACATAGACCTACCACGACAGCAAAACAAACACATAAACACACAAAAACATACTCAGAGGCTCTAAATAAAAATCTGCCTAAGCAGCAGAGACCTCCAAAGCAGACACCCAAGCAACCGCTACCCCAAAACAAAACACGTGCAACACATAGCTCACAAAGCCAGTGTGCCAAACAGTCACAGCCCTTAAGGCTAAACAACACACCTGATACACTTGTAATAGGTGACTCTATCATCAGGCACACTGACGTCCCGCTCACCAGGCTGAACAAGAAGGTCACTGTGAGCTGCCTGTCGGGTGCTAGGATCTGCCACATAACACAAGCACTCAGGTCACTCCAAGGCAAGTACAAACATGACTCAGTCATTGTCCATGCTGGTGTGAATGACCTGAGACGTACCTCCCTGGACTACATGAAAAGAGACATAGAGAAGCTCTCTGAGCATGTAGCCCAGGCCGGTATGACCCTGACCTTGAGTAGCATCTTACCCTCACCAAGAATGATGCCGCAATATGAAGACAAGATGATCAATTTCAACAATTGGCTTAAGTATTGTTGTCATTCAAAGGGGATCCAATACCTGTCAGCCTGGGATGACATGCTCGACAAGCCACGATGCTTTGCTAGGGACAGCTTGCACCTGTCACCCCTGGGCTTTCGGATATTGGCAAAGGCTCTTGCTTTCCCCATAGTGCCTTTTTTAGGCAAGGCTCAAAAGACAAACCCACCTCCATAGGTATCACAAGGGATAAGAAACTAAGAGTAATGCTACTCAACGCCAGAAGTCTAAACCTCAAGATGCATGCCCTTGAAACTCTCCTTAGCATGGAGAACATCGATATCTGTGCAGTAACAGAAATCTGGTTCAAGGCTCCCGAGAGCACTACCAGGTTATACCTCATACCATGCTTTTCGGCCGCAAAACTTGGACCGAACCACAAAAGGAGGGGGAGTATCAGTATTCGTCAAAGATACCCACACCTCCAGGTTGGTGGCACAGCACAAAGCATCAGAGACTATCCATGTGCAATTAACAGTGGGTAAAACTGCCTTCCAGTTTATAGCCTGCTACAGACCACCCTCCCAAACCCAGGAACCCCACTCGGCCTTCCTGAGAACACTGGAAAATATGAAGGTCTCTCCAAACACCATTATATTGGGCGACTTCAACTACCCAAACATAGACTGGGAGCATTACTCTAGCTCCAACACCCTAGCCCAAAGGTTCCTAGAATTTATAAACTCAAATGCTATGGAACAACTTGTTGCCACTCCCACAAGAGGGGAAAACATACTGGACCTGATCATCACCAACATGGGGACTCTGTGCTCCAGACTAGAAGTGTATCCCTCACTGGTAAGATCAGACCATAAACTAATCTCACTGGATATTCACATCCTGACCCCACTCCCTGCCCAGAAAACCACAGTGAAAAACTTCTCTAAAGCAAATTTCACACTCCTCAAAACCGAGGTGGAATCCTTCAAAGCCCCCGAGCCTGTAGAAAATATGGCCCAGACCGCAGAATCCTTTATAGCCCACCTAATCATGAAGGGATTCACATCTAGATCAGGGGAGGTCATTGTTTCTCTTTACTCATCCCTCATCAGGCCCATAACTGAGTACAATGCCCCTTTTGGGATGTACCTTACCAGACACCTGTAGCAACTGGAAAGACCCCAAAAGTACTGCACCAAGAGGATCAAAGGGCTCAAACAGATGCCATATGCTGCCCGGTTAAAGAAATTTCAGCTCTACTCAGTGGCATACCGCTTGCTCAGAGGCGATCTGTGCCTGACGTATAAAGCCATGTCCAACCCGGAATTAATGGACATGCTGCACCACAGAAACTCCAAATCCCATCGAGCTACGCGCTCGCGAGATTTGAACCTCAGCACTGAAATAAATAGGACATGCTGGCGGGACAGATTCATAACCCATAGGCTCCCTTCACTCTGGAATGAAATCCCAGTCCAGGTTAGGCAGAGTCCTTCATTGACTCTCTTCAAGAGGAATCTTGATGAGTGGATGGGAGATCGTAGGTTTACCCCGGGTATCACTTCTGTGTCACTGTTAGACAGAGGCACAGTATACTAACCTCAAAAAAGGGCATAGCAAAATGAATTTAAAATGGGTGGCGAAAGCCAAACACACTCTGGCTAGGCTTATAAATGCCCTAGGGCAGATAGCCTAGTATGAACCTATGGACCTATGAATAGCGCTATATTGTAGCCCTTTCCAGTTACAATAATAATGATCACTTATATGTTCCCTCAGGCATCTGTTAGTTGTTCCTGTATAATACGCTGAACATATCACACACTGAGCTAAGTATACTAGAGTTCTTAACTCACAAGTCACCACTATTTTAAACTTAAAACATTTACGTGTCACGGGATGAATGAAATTGTTGCTACTATCTATATACTTACAGAAGGTACAACTATTGCATTGAAAGGTGCCATATTCAATAGGAGATAAATCTATAGACTTGCTCAATGGATAACATAAAGTCTGTTTGAGCAAGTTTTTTGTTTTTATATATAAACCTTGGTGTGGTCCCTATCAAATTAGCTAAATGCACATCAGTTCTAAGGATGTGTCAGTTCTTCCTAATAATCTCTCTAAGACTCATACTATCACTTGTATATGTCATACAGAAATTGACAAATCCATTTTCATAAGAATTCGTCTTTTCTGTTTTAGACTGAGGTGTAGAAAAATAAGGCTACACCTAGCCCTATCACACAGAATCAATCGGCTGTGACAACATCACGGAGGGCCTATAGCGTGACTCAACGCATACACCTTCCTGACATGGTTGAACACACACTTCAACACAACCTCCACATGGACTATATTCCTGTAGAAGGGTGTACATCAACATGCATCTATCTGAGTTTGGGGGGACAGCACTTGATGCATGCAAGTATAGACACATCCTGACTATCTTCATCTGTGAGGTAGACCAACATGTTATCATGGACCTTTTCTAAATGAACACTAGTAATATACCAGTTGTGTGCAACTGACCTGTGTGAGTTGTTAATGCTACATCTTTGCCTGTTACATCTGTTAGATGTCCTCAAAGAGGTCATCAAGGGCATGCATGATGACAACACTATCATCCTGTGGAAATTGAGCAGGCCAAGGCATGTGACACAAATCCACACTGAAGTATTCACTCAACACTCAGATGTGGCCATAAACACCTATAACAACAATTGGGTAGACCAGTGGATCACATATGTGGCCTCTAAATATGGTGAAATGTGTAAAGTGGCTTATACATCAAGTCCTGTGGCCAGGTCCATACATCTGGGCTTTCTAGGCCATTTCCACCCCATTATTTAAGTCATAGACATCATGAATGACATACACATACTGTGTCCAAACAGCTATCTGAAGGACTACAGATTGTGGGCAATCATTGACTCCAACTATTAGTATAATACAGACAGTATCAACACACCACAGATTGCTGCTACAGCCATGACAACACATACGATGAAACAAAAACATAGGGGCATTTGTTACATTATAAAAAACAAATGCACAACTCAAGGATAATGTCGACTTCACACTCTATAAGCAGACCAACTTCTATGTGACTTGTGTCTTTGGGTAGATGGCATGTGGAACGTTCACCTGTATGTGGACAAAGGGGTGACTATTCCCTTTGTATGTAATACAACTACTGAGTATGTGAAGGACATCCACATCAAAGGCCATAACATCTCCAGTTCATAGCCTTCATCACACCAATAACTGAGTACAATGCACCCTTCTTCATGTACCTCCCTACACATCTTTCACTGATGTGTAACTGAAGAGTACCACCTTTGCCACAGTGAGCTGTCAAACATCTTACTGGGCATACCTAGGTATTCTTATTGTTGCATAAAAATTACTGTATGATGGTGTGGAACACCCATCAAGGTGTTACACCAGATGCATGTGTAATACCTGTTCTGGGGATGCACACACTACATACATAGTTGTTTGATAACATTGATGGCATGGATAACATCCGTGACAGTATGGAGTGTGCTCTCTCTCTCTCTCTATATATATATATATATATATATATATATATATATATATATATATATATATATATATATATATATACATATCTATATATATATATATACATATATATATATATATATATATATATATATACACACACACACACACACACACACACAAACACATATATCTATATATATATATATATATATATATATATATATATATATATATATACACATATATATGTGTGTGTATATGTATATATATATATATATATATATATATATATATATATATGTGTATATATTTATTATACTTCATTATATATATGTCATTCTAAAGACATGCTTCTGGAACATTTCTCCCCGGGCCTCCGCTGAAAACAGGATCTGTGGAACCTAGTTGGACTTTCCCGGTTAATAAATGTTAAATATATATATATATATATATATATATATATATATATATATATATATATATATACATATATATCTATCTATCTATATATATATATGCCATGCACCCCATCAGCTAGCTTATATTGATAATAATGTCAGAAGCAGGTAAAGCAGTGTCCCTCCTAACACCTCCTGCAGATATTACAGTGTCAGGACAGTGTGTGTAATTATCTTCATAGATTGCAGCCATGTCATAATAGTTGTACAAGTGTGTTCATGCAGAACCATCTCTGATCACTCAGAATCACATATGTTATGTCAGAGACATGGGATTGCAGGTGGTATGCTCACTGAGCATGTAGCCCAGGCCAGTATGACCCTGACCTTGATAGCATCTTACCATCGCCAAGAATGATACCACAATATGAAGACAAGATGATCAATTTCAACAATTGGCTTAAGTATTGGTGTCATTCAAAGGGGATCCAATACCTGTCAGCCTGGGATGACATGCTCGACAAGCCACGATGCTTCGCTAGGGACGGCTTGCACCTGTCACCCCTGGGCTTTTGGATAATGGCAAAGGCTCTTGCTACCCCCATAGTGCCTTTTTTAGGCAAGGCTCAAAAGACAAACCCACCTCCATAGGTATCACAAGGGATAAGAAACTAAGAGTAATGCTACTCAATGCCAGAAGTCTAAACCTCAAGATGCACGCACTCAAAACTCTCCTTAGCATGGAGAACATTGATATCTGTGCATTCACAGAAACCTGGTTCAAGGCTCCCGAGAGCAACCCAGCACTACCAGGTTATACCTCATACCATGCTTTTCAGCCCCAAAACTTGAACCGAACCACAAAGGGAGGGGGAGTATCAATATTTGTCAAAGATACCCACATCTCCAGGTTGGTGGCACAGCACAAAGCATCAGAGACTATCCATGTGCAACTAACAGTGGGTAAAACTGCCTTCCAGTTTATAGCCTGCTACAGACCACCCTCCCAAACCCAGAAACCCCACTCAGCCTTCCTGAGAACACTGGAAAATATGAAGGTCTCTTTAAACACCATTATATTGGGCGACTTCAACTACCCAAACATAGACTGGGAGCATTACTCTAGCTCCAACACCCTAGCCCAAAGGTTCCTAGAATTTATATACTCAAATGCTATGGAACAACTTGTTGCCACTCCCACAAGAGGGGAAAACATACTGGACCTGATCATCACCAACATGGGAAATTTATGCTCCAGACCAGAAGTGTATCCCTCACTGGTAAGATCAGACCATAAACTAACCTCACTGGATATTCACATCCCGACCCCACCCCCTGCCCAGAAAACCACAGTGAAAAACTTCTCTAAAGCAAATATTACACTCCTCAAAACCAAGGTGGAATCCTTCAGAGCTCCCGGGCTTGTGGAAAATACAGCCCAGACCACAGAATCCTTTATAAACAGATTCTATGAACATCTTCAGGAATGCATGGATCATGCAATCCCAAATAAAACCAAGACCCAATCCTCCAAAGGCAGACATCCTGTCTGGTGGACCCCAGCTATAAACAAACTATACAATAAAAAGAGGAAGCTACTACATGATAGAGCAAAATCCCAAAAAGGGAAGGCATCTCTGATCAGTATTAGCAAAAAACTACGGGCACTCATAAAATCGTCTAAGGCCAACTTCGAGAGAAAAATTGCACAGGACACTAAGGATAATGACAAGGCTTTCTTTAGTTATGTTAGGAATCTGGGTGGGAATTCTCAGATATGCTCAGAATTAGTCCAAAATGACAAAATATACACTGAACACACAGACATTGCCAACATCCTAGCTGACAGGTTCAGTGCAAACCCCCCCCCCTCCCCACCAAAAGGGCGAATATCTATCCCAGCAGAGTGCTGCCCCCCTGACATCTCAGATGCTCAGGTAAGAGCCGCCCTCTCCAAAGCAAAAAAGACAGCATCAATGGGCAAGACAGTGTCCCGGGCTGCATCCTACATGAACTCCAAGAAGAGCTAAACCCAAACATAAAACTACTGTTCAATCTCAGTCTTACTACAGGATATGTACCCAAAGAGTGGCGTACAGCAACAGTGGTCTCTCTCCACAAAGGTGGTGCCTCAATGGATCCTGGAAACTATCGCCCCATAAGCCTGACTAGCTTGGTCTGCAAAACTATGGAAAGGATCATCATGTACCTCATAAATAAAGATATTGGGGACTTACAGACACTGGATCCTACCCAGTTCGGCTTTGTTATGGGCAGATCCTGCCCCTTAAACCTGGTCGATTTCTTTGAAACAGTCCCCAAGACCATTGACAAGGGGAAGATGGTCCACACAGCCTTCTTGGACCTCGCAAAAGCTTTCGCTACAATACCCCACTCGGGCATTATAGATAAGCTCACCAGCTTAAATATAAACCCCTATGTCACTAGATGGGTTGCAAACTGGCTCAAGGACAGAACCCATATGGTTAGAATTACTGGAGCCATGTCAGACTCCAAACCAGTTACAAGTGGCATCCCACAAGGCTCAGTCCTGGGACCTCTCTTGTTTGGTATATATTTCTCGGAGGTACAGACAAACACGGAAAGACTGTGGCTGACCAAGTTCGCAGATGACTGCAAACTGGGTGCCATAATCGACTCTCCAGCCGACACAAGCATCCTCCAAAAGGGCCTCATAGAAACAGACAACTGGTGCCAGAGCCATGGCCTCAAGCTAAACACCAAAAAGTGTATATTCATCCCCTTTGGCAAAAACAAAGTGCCCACAAATTACCACATAGGTGGTGATCCATTAAGTACAGAAGAAGTAATTAAGGACTTGGGGACCCAAGTTGATAGCTGTTAGAAAAATATGTATTTAAATATATGTGAAATGCTAGTTTAAAAGCAAGGTAGTTTATAATGCATTTTATTCTATTAATCATATAACAGAAGGGATAAAATTCATGTGTAAATGCAAGTAGCTTCTGAAACTACAGTGTGCTTTGACCCCTGACCCTGGCAGCTGCCAGCTCAGCAAGCTTAATGTTATGCTTTTCATAAGTGATTATCTGCTGGGTCAGGAAATTAAAATGTGTAAATCTTCCGCTCCTTCCTGATAAGATAACGTGTCCTTGTAAATAATTAAATCTTCCTTTCCTGATGTAGTAACTTGTCCCTGAAAGATAAAAACACAGCTGGTGGGAAAGTGAAACAGTGAACAAAGAGGTGAATTTAAAGTCTGAATCTGCTATTGTATTCGAACTGATATGAGACCTTTAAGAAGTAACTTTACAGAAAGACATTATGACTGGCCAGCTGGATAGCAAGGCTGTATTGTATCGAAAGGAAAAGTTTTTTTTAAATGTACTGTATCAGCATTATTAGATGAATAGAATACTGTTAGTAAAAGTGATGTAGATGCCTTGTGACTATCCACGTCAGTAAGGTGGGCATAACTTGAATGTAAACACTATAAAATATTCTGCACTTCCTGCATCATGTCAGACAAAATTCTGTACTTGTATGGTTTTTTGCCTCCTGGTGTACACTTGTAAACTTTTGAATCTGAACCTCCTGTGTATTGAATTCTGATTTTTTATTTAACAGTTTGGTCCTTTCGGGACGGAATTCCCTTGGTAAGCTGCAGATCAGAGTGTATCGGTGGTCGAATACTGCGCAGGAAAAGTTACCAAAATGGTTCTTCTTGAGTGAAAAGACTTCCGACTGAATTGTCGTGTGTAAAGAGGCTGGCCACTTTCTGATCTGTGGCCGAAGAGCGGAATTTGACCATTTTTAAGACCAGGAGGCTCAGGTAGGAAGAATTTGCCTTTTTTCTGTTTTAGATCAGGGACTAGGTTACAGTATATTATTGTCAAGATTTGTTTTTGCAGATCAGGGACAAAAGGAAGTACTGTATATTTTGTCATAGATTAGGGTAACAGAATAAGGTAGACAGTTATTCTAGATAAACTGTAAACAGGAACTAAGAAATTGACATCACGTGATAAAAAAGGGTTACGTAACATTTTCTTTGACATGGGTAATCAGTGCACTAAAACCTCGCGAGATCCGCCCCTAACCGAAGACGCAAAATACATGCAATTACAGTGTGCTGATAATGTTAGGTATTATACGAAATGGGTTAACAAATATGAATTTGATGGTAAACTAGATAAACTTACACTAGTTAAACTCCTTAAACAGCTTAAATCTGATGCAGGAGGTCAGGCAAAAAAGCAATGCCAACTAGGCATACCTTAAGCACACAGGTGGATTGAGGAAGCAAATCGTAGGGAACAGAAGCTTAAAAATTCAAAAACATTATTTTTAGACAAAGAGGATAATAACTTGGTAATAGCTACAGCTCCTCCTCCTCCTCCCTTACCCCCTCCCTTACCCTTTTCAGGATATGAAGCGAGTGGACAGGCTGGTCCGCCTCCGCGTTATCCTGAAGTTTCAGTAAGACCACAACCATTTGTTAGAGATCCTATTGAGACTAGGTCTCGAACACGTAAAACACATAGGGACACAGAATCATACCAAATAGAGAGAAATTACAGGATGAGAGTGAGGAAGAAATATGCCCACTTATAGAAGTTCCAAATCCTCAGGCAGGACAGGAAGGGCAGGATCCAACACTCTTAGTATATAGACCATGGACACCGGAAGATATCCGGAAGGCTACTGAGGGAATCCCCCATCCGAAAGTTAATTTTACGAAATTTTTAGAAGATTTACAAGGCATGAGGTTAAGTTACCACTTGAATGGGGAAGAAGTAGAAAAAGTAGTAAGACAAATTATAAGTCCAGATTGGCACATGATTTGTGGCACCTGGAATCCTCGTAATGCAGAACTTAGGCCACTCCCACATAGTGACGCAGAGTTAGACAACAGAGTGAAAGGTCTGACAGACAGAATCTCTGAGAAATGGAAACATAGAGCAGACTGGACTTGCATTAATCAATGCATACAACAGGAAAATGAGACAATAGATGGATATTATACTAGATTATTAGAATGCTTTAATAATCATAGCGGTATGTCGGTTCCTGAGAACCAAACAACTGATTCCCCGTATGAACAACAATTAAAAAATGCATTTTTGAAAGGTTGCATTGCACCTATTAGTAGCTTCATTACGAAGCATATGATAGATCATCGAACAGGAAGGCTACAAGCCTTACTCGAATATGCTAGACATGCTAAGAGACATTTTAATAGTAAAAAGAAAAAGAAGGCGCAAGTCTTCACTGCTGAAGACGGAGCTGAAGTATTTGTATTACAGTCAGGTAAAAAGGGCAAGAAGAAGAATGCCCAGGGAAACAAGTAGTCTGACAAACGATCAGAAGATTTTGAAGAGAGGAAAAAGAGAGGTGAATGCTTCAAGTGCAGAAAGAAAGGGCATCTAGCTAGGGACTGTAAACAAAATAAGAAAGCAACGACGGAAGATAAAGGGGATGAGGACTGACTATATGATAGTGAGGATACATCATATGAAAGTCAGGAATCACCAGTAACAGCTAGAATAGAAAAGACAAATGCCAATGTAGTAGAAGGAGTAGAGGAAGTACAAATTGACTTAGACGAAAATGGAAATGAAATTTTAGATTTAGCATTGTTGAGCCTGGAGCTCTACCTAGCAGATACAAAACCAGAAGTGACACTTCTGGTGGAGGGAACGGAAGTCAAATTCCTGTGTGACTCAGGAGCATCACAGACTTTGATACACCCCTCCAAGTTACCAGAACATTCTGAATCACCTGATTATATATTAGTAAAAGCAGCAAATGGACAGCTATACAGGGAGCCACTCTCCCATGATATAGCAATAACTGTCCCTGTTTCAGGTATGACCCAGAGAAGTAAAATAGTTGTTTCTGCAAAGTGTCCAGTAAACCTATTGGGCAGGGACCTTATGCAGATATTTGGCATAGCAGTAGTTCCAACTGTACAAGGTATGGAGGCACAGAGACAAATGGATACCTTTGCAGTGCGATCGGAGGGTGAAACCTTTTATTGGTACAGCCAGGACCTAGTCACGACTGGTCCAGGGGCAGTAACCGAGGAGCTGATGAACGTAGCCATCAGTAAAGCCCCCTCCCTTGACACTGATCAACAGCATTTGTTACACTGTACTCTATATTACTGTACCACACCAGGACCTGATAGAGAGTAAGAGCAAAAACTGTTTAGAAATTGTGCAACTAGATTGGTTTTGCGTACTTTGTACTGGGATACTGAGGAGAACAGTGTAGTTAGCTGTTCATTACCTCAAGAATTCCTTGCATTGTATAGATCAAATTGGTTGCCACATGTCAGCCTGACAAAGAACAAAAGTGTTAAATGGGCAGACTTAGGAGAAAAAGTAACAAGATGGGAGAAACAGACTGATTTAGAACTGTCAGAACAAGAGATACAAAAACAAAAACTGAATTGGTTGACACAGACACATCCAGCTGTGCACTTGCAATCTAGCGAGGACAGCTGATTAGCATTTTTATTAGAAGAAGAAGAAAAGGCCTTGTGTGAAATTCCAACAACTCTGTGGTCAACAGGCAAGTCAGATGTTGGACTTATTCGAACAGCAGGACCAGTTACAATTACCCCAAAGTCAGCTTTTAGACCACAGAAAAGACAATACCCTTTGAGAAAGGATGCAGAAATAGGAATTAAGCCTATAATAGCAGCATTACTCAAAGAAGGAGTACTGGTAGAATCTCCTGATTCACCATGTAATACACCCCTATTTCCTGTTAAAAAGCAAACGGGAATGGCGGATGGTACAAGATTTACAAGCTGTAAATAATGCAGTAATACCTAGAGCACCTACGGTGCCAGACCCACATACCTTGTTAAATGATTTAGAACCGCAACAGAAGTATTTCTCTGTGGTAGATATTAGCAATGCTTTCTTTTCAATACCTATACATCCTGATAGTCAATATTGGTTTGCATTTACATTTCAGGGTAAAAGGTATACATATACTCGACTACCACAGGGATATTGTGAGAGCCCAACAATATTTGCACAAGAAATGGCTAGCAACCTGGCAGGGTTTACCCCACCGGGAGGAAGTCAAATTCTACTTTACGTAGATGACATCTTGCTAGCAGCCCCCACCCAGCAACAGTGCAGGGAGGATACAGTAGCATTATTGAAATTTTTAGCAATACAAGGACACAAAGTAAACAAAAGTAAGTTACAACTTTGGAGAAAACAAGTTAGATACTTGGGATATGTAATATCCAATGAAGGTAGAATACTAGACGAGGAAAGAAAAACAGCAATTTTGCAAGCACCCAGACCAACAACCAAGAAAGAAATTATGTCTTTCTTAGGTACAACTAATTTTTGTCTGAGCTGGATACCAAATTATGCTTTGGAATCTGCTCCACTGACTGATTTGATATATAAGACACCAATGGCAGCACAAGATATTTTACAATGGACAACAGAAGCAGAAACGGCTTTCTGCAGGTTGAAGCAGTTGATAGCTTCTTCATTAGTTTTAGGACTTCCAAATTATCACAAACGTTTTTTTCAGACTGTAGATTGTAAGCAAGGGTACATGACGTCAGTACTGACGCAACAACATGGGGACAAGCAACGCCCCATAGCTTACTATTCATCACAGTTAGACCCAGTGGTGCGATCTTTGCCTCACTGTGTACAAGCAGTAGTTGCAGCCGCAATGGCAGTACGGGCTTCGGCCTCAGTGGTGTTATTTCACCCTCTCACATTGAGAGTGCCTCATGCAGTTGCAATAATTTTACTACAAGAGAGAATGTCATAGCTTTCTCCTGCTAGACATCTTTCATGTATGACTATACTGCTGAGCCAACCTCATATGACAATTGAACGATGTACGACATTGAATCCATCAACATTACTTCCAACTCCTGCGGAGGGCATACCACACAGCTGCCTGCAGGAAGTTGAACAGTTAGCTTTACCTAGACAAGATCTTACAGGTATGCCCTTGGATAATGCTGAGGTGATATATTACGTGGACGGCTCATGCAGAAGGGGTCCTACAGGGAAGAATCTGGTGGGATATGCAGTAGTTACAGACACTGAAATTTTAGAAGCTCAATCCTTACCACACAACTTATCTGCACAAGCAGCAGAGTTGATAGCTTTGACGAGAGCATGTACTTTAGCAAAAAACAAGTGTGTAAACATATATACTGACAGTCAGTATGCTTTTTCTACAGTACATGTATTTGCACAACAATGGAAAAATAGAGGAATGATTACATCCAGTGGAAAACCTATTAATCATGCGCAATTTATTTTGGAGCTATTAGAATCTATTCAGTTACCTACCAAAGTAGCTATTTGTAAATGTGTAGCTCATACAAAACAACAGGATAAGATTTCAAAAGGTAATGCACGAGCTGATGCAGCTGCAAAACAAGCAGCCTCAGACTCAGAAACTTTACTTTTAAATGAGGAATTACAACCCTCTGAGATTTTAGATTTAGACCTGTTAAAAACAATGCAGATGCTTACTACAAAAGCAGAAAAACAAAAATGGGTAAAACGAGGTGCAATTCTTGAGAATGGACTGTACATTTCCAAAGAAAGAAAACCGATATTGCCGTCTAATTTATTTAGATATGCAGCTTTGTTGAGCCATGGGCAGTGCCATGTCTCAACAGGGGGGATGGTACAGTTAGTAAATCGAATATTCCAAACATACGGATACATAAACTACACAAAAAAATTTTGTGCAGCTTGTCATACTTGTAACAAGCACCATGCACAAGGAGCATTTAAAACCAAGCAAGGAAGTTTTCCTATACCACCATACCCGTTCCATACTATTTGTATGGATTTCATAGAATTGAATAAATGTGAAGGGAAGAACTTTTGTTTAGTTATTGTAGACATGTTTTCTAAATGGGTAGAAGCTTTTCCAACCAAAAACCCAGATGCAGCAACAGTGGCAAAAGCCCTGATAAAAGAAGTAATCCCTAGATTTGGCATTCCGGAGAGGATTTATAGTGACAATGGCACACATTTTGTGAATGAGACGATTCACCAGCTTGGGAGATTTTTTGGTATCTCCTTAAAGAATCATTGTGCCTACCACCCACAGTCAGCAGGACTGGTGGAAAGGTACAATGGTACCCTAAAAAGTAAACTTAGGAAGCTAGTAGAGGAGACCCAAAAGAATTGGATATACTGTCTGCCTTTAGCACTGCTGAGTATGAGAACGGTTCCAAATGTAAAGGGTTTGACTCCCTTTGAAATGGTTTTTGGGAGAGCATATTATGTGCCTCAGTGGAAAGCTCTCATGCCTGCAGAGCAGGAGGCTGACAGTTCGTTAGCAGAATATATGAAAACATTGTTAAGGAATAAATCTGTTTTGCAGTTTAACTCTTTTTCAGATAAGGAACAGACCAGACCGGTGGAAGCAGTCTTGGCCCCAGGGTCGTGGGTCTGGCTGAAAGTGATGAAAAGGAAAAACTGGGCGAGTCCAAAGTGGGAAGGTCCATGCCAGGTTTTGTTGGCGATGCCTACTGCAGTCAGAGTGGCCGAGAGGACGTCCTGGGTTCATTTGACACATTGTAAACCGGTAAAGAACTTTCAACTTGATAAAAACTTTGAGACTGATACACAACCAGACCGAGATGGCCAAAAGCAAAGTGAATAGAAGTTTAGATCAACCCCAGAGATGTTGCATAATCATTTTGTTGTGTGTACATTTATTAACTGTAATTGTGACAATTTTTCTCTTGCTGTGGTTCATCCTACACACAACCACACAAGTGAAAGTGGGAAGGCGTGATGAAATGTCTATAGACTGGCATCCAAATTTTAACACATACCTGGCCATGAAACATGTGTATACAGAGACTATGAACATTTCAAATTGCTGGGTTTGTACAGCTATACCAACAGCATATGGAGGACTGATAATGTCCGCTGTCCCTTTGGGGATAAATGAGACTTGGGAGAATTTACTTTTCGACACAGGAACTGTGAGATCACAGGACAAAATAGCTTTATTTTTACCTGTTACACAAAAGGGAATTGTGTGTTTTTTTAAAAACGATACCCTCCAAGTAGGATGGAGTAATTGTAATATTACGATATCCTACAAGTGTTACATTAAAGTTAAAAGTGGAGGTACTGTTTGTAATACTAACTATGATTCATATTTGAGCACAATGAAAACAACATTGAATGAAGTACGACAAAACCCTGTTTTGTTTAAACAATTGTCAGTTATAGATCAAAAAATGTTTCATGCAGGGCTGATGCGTATTAGTACTAAAGTAGAAAACTGTTATTTTATTTGTGGGAAAAAGGCATATAAATGGTTACCTGAGAATTGGTCCGGCAGTTGTTTTTTGGGTTATCTGGTTCCAGCAATAAGACATACTGCAGAATTACCTTTGGGTAAGATACGAAATGTAAGGGAAATAGCTCGAAAATCTGAAGGTCCAGTTAAGAAACCTGTGAATCCAGTTGGGAAGATCGAAGCTGGTTGGAAAGACCATAATTCAGTAAAAGACAAAAGTGAATTGACTCATATGGACTTGGGTGACAGTGTTATATCCTGGGCAGGAATACTACCAGCCTGTGGAGCAGTCAAATCAATCTAGGAGCTGAGGAAGTTGTCGAAACTTCTCAAAGTAATGAGTAATGCAACTTTTTCCACCCTAGAATTGGTGACTGATGAACTGAATGCAATGAGAACTGTTGTGCTACAAAATCGGATGGCTCTTGACTTCACCCTAGCGGCGAGAGGTGGTACGTGCGTGCTTATCAAAGAAGAATGCTGTGCTTTCATCCCTGACAATCGCCACGAGATAAATAATCACCTAGAGGTAATTCAGCAAGTATCAGCCATGACTGAACCAGGCCCAAACCCACTGACGGACTTCTTCCAGAATCTGTTTGGGGGGTGGGGTTCCATCCTAATGAACATTCTAATTGCTATTTGTGTGGGTATACTCCTAATAGGAGCATGTGCTTGCTGTGGAATTCCCTGCATGAAAAGATTAATCAAAGATTTTGTTGATGTATCTGTTACTGAAACTTTCTACCAAGATATTGAAATTGAAAGATTGATTTCAGATTACGCTTTTTCTGAAGTATACATTAAATGACTCACCTAGCTGAAAATCCTGAGTGGGAAAGGCTGGGAGATGAAATGACACTATGCATACTTCAAAATAGAATAAAAAGTATTAATAGGGGGAAAATGTTAGAAAAATATGTATTTAAATATATGTGAAATGCTAGTTTAAAAGCAAGGTAGTTTATAATGCATTTTATTCTATTAATCATATAACAGAAGGGATAAAATTCATGTGTAAATGCAAGTAGCTTCTGAAACTGCAGTGTGCTTTGACCCCTGACCCTGGCAGCTGCCAGCTCAGCAAGCTTAATGCTATGCTTTTCATAAGTGATTATCTGCTGGGTCAGGAAATTAAAATGTGTAAATCTTCCGCTCCTTCCTGATAAGATAATGTGTCCTTGTAAATAATTAAGTCTTCCTTTCCTGATGTAGTAACTTGTCCCTGAAAGATAAAAACACAGCTGGTGGGAAAGTGAAACAGTGAACAAAGAGGTGAATTTAAAGTCTGAATCTGCTATTGTATTCGAACTGATATGAGACCTTTAAGAAGTAACTTTACAGAAAGACATTGTGACTGGCCAGCTGGATAGCAAGGCCGTATTGTATCTAAAGGAAACGTTTTTTTTAAATGTACTGCATCAGCATTATTAGATGAATAGAATACTATTAGTAAAAGTGATGTAGATGCCTTGTGATTAACCACGTCAGTAAGGTGGGCATAACTTGAATGTAAACACTATAAAATATTCTGTACTTCCTGCATCATGTCAGACAAAATTCTGTACTTGTATGTTTTTTTTGCCTCCTGGTGTACACTAGTAAACTTTTGAATCTGAACCTCCTGTGTATTGAATTCTGATTTTTTTATTTAACAATAGCAATCTCTCATTTGACAACCACGTGGCCAAAGTGGTTAGAAAAACGTTTTATATAGCCCACCTAATCATGAAGGGATTCACATCTAGATCAGGGGAGGTCATCGTGCCTCTTTACTCATCCCTCATCAGGCCCATAATTGATTACAATGCCCCTTTTGGGATGTACCTTACCAGACATCTGCAGCAACTGGAAAGACCCCAAAAGTACCTCACCAAGAGGATCAAAGGGCTCAAACAGATGCCATATGCTGCCCGGTTAAAGAAACTCCAGCTCTACTCAGTGGCATACCGTCTGCTCAGAGGCGATCTGTGCCTGACGTATAAAGCCATGTCCAACCTGGAATTAATGGACATGCTGCAATTCAGAAAATCCAAATCCCATCGAGCTACGTGCTCGAGAGACTTGAACCTCAGCACTGAAATAAATAGGACATGCTGGAGGGACAGATTCATAACCCAGAGGCTCCCTTCACTCTGGAATAAAATCCCAGTCCAGGTTAGGCAGAGTCCCTCATTGACTCTCTTCAAGAGGAATCTTGATGAGTGGATGGGAGATCGTAGGTTTACCCCGGGTATCACTTCTGTGTCACTGTTAGACAGAGGCACAGTATACTAACCTCGAAAAAGGGCATAGCAAAATTAATTTAAAATGGGTGGCAAAAGCCAAACACACTCTGGCTAGGCTTATAAATGCCCAAGGGCAGATAGCCTAGTATGAACCTATGAACCTATGAACCTATTATTCTGATACTGTCCATGATTATGTTTGGTTCTTTTACTGTTATCCATGAGCCTTTACCCTGGATCCTACTTGTTGGTGACCTCTGCTCATATAGGTTTATAGGTAGGTACTAGGCTATTGGCCCTATGGCCTATCTAAGCCTAGCCAAAAAGGTACCCTGACTTTCGCCACCCAAGAAAATTATTTTCCTGTGCCCCAGTTGAGCAGAGCCACAGATGTGGTCCCCTGGGTGAATTTCCTATTTCCCATCCAGTTATCAAGATTTTATTTGAAGAGTGCTAATGAGGAGCTTTGTTTGATATAGATAGGTAGTTTGTTCCAGAGTATGGGAAGTTTCTGGGACAGGAATCTATCCCTCCCGCATGTTCTGTTTATTGTGGTGACACGGTTTAGGTCGCTAGAGTGTGTAGCTCAGAGGGATTGAGATTTCTTTAAGTGGAGCATGTCCTCAGCTTTGGGTTTGACATAGCTTGGTATGTTAGTCAGAGATTGCCTCTGAGTAGGCGATATGCGATAGAGTAAAGCTGGAGTTTGTTGAGATGGTCTGCATAGGGCATCTGTATGCAGCCAGTAATCCTCTTTGTGAGGTATTTCTGCGGCCTTTCCAGTTGTTGTAAATGTCTTGTGAGGTACATACCAAAAGGGACATTGTACTCTATAATGGGTCTAATGAGTGATGAGTAGAGGGGAACGATTGCCTCTTTTTTCCTGGAAGAGAAATCTTTTGTGATGAGGTGTGCCATGTAGAAGGATTTTCTGGCTACTGTGGTGATGTGATTATCAAAGAAGAGACTACTGTCCACCTGTGTCCCAAGGTATCTTATCACACTTTTGGTGATAAGTAGACTACCGTCTATGTGGTAGTTCATGGGTACAGAGTTTTTACCAAAAGGGATGACAATGCACTTTTTGGCATTGAGCTTGAGGTCATGGCTTTGACACCAGGCATCTGTCGCAGTGAGGCCCTTTTATAGGATTTCCACATCGTTAGGAGTTTTGATTATGGCTCCTGGTTTGCAGTCATCTGCGAACTTCATTAGCGAAAGACCTTCTGTGTTAGCCTGTACTTCAGAGAAGTAGATACCAAACAGGAGAGGACCCAGGACTGAACCCTGTGGTACTCCACTTGTCACTGGTCTGAAGTCAGATTTGGAATCTGCTACTTTCACAGCGTGCATTCTGTCAGTGAGCCAATTGGCAACCCATATTGTGACCCAGGGATTTATACCTAGTTTAGTGAGTTTATCTATAATTCCAGAGTGGGTGATGGTGTCAAAAGCCTTGGCGAGATCTAGATAGGCTGTGTGAACCACCTTACCTTCATCTATGGCTTTGGTGACTGCTTCAAAGAAGTCTATCAGGTTTAGGAAACATGATCTGCCTTTTACAAACCCAAACTTGGTGGGGGCCAGAGTTTGGAGATTACCAGTGTCTTTGTTTATAAGTTCCATATTCAGGCAACTCAATCTGCACAGCTTCACAATATGCATCCTACCCCAGTTGTATATGACATCCCTGAGATATGCCTGCAGCATTGTTCACATCAGGATGCTTATCTTACAAATATGTGTTCTCCATTGTTATGTCACCTTGTGTGTCAGTCACATCATCAGGATGCTTATCTTACAAAAATGTCTTCTCCATTGTTATGTCACCTTGTGTGTCAGTCACATAATGCACATTTTCAATGTGCAGGCCGTACTGAACCATATTGATATGTGATTAATGTACCTGCTACAACTGTCTTCCATTGACATGCCCTCATTTGCTGTACATTAGGATGTTTCACCTGTCCTCTTTCCCTGTGTTCATTCCTACAATTCATCTGTGTCCTATTCAATACAGACACTTCCCTTAACTGTTTATTTTAAATGGCAGTCCATGTATCCATACAGATCATTTACGTAGCATTTGTACAGAATACCTGGAATGGGATTTCACAATACTCTCCACTGTATACACTGTCCTGTACTGTGTTTGGACCATATACATTACTATATTCTAAACCCTGGTAATCACTGTGGCATTCTATGCAATCCTGCTAAGCTAGTTTATACTGCGGTAAGCAGGATTGCTATGCATGTTGATTTACATGGTTGTCATCATGCCAGCCACAAAACCTCACTTGTTTACTTTTAAAAGCTGAGCGTGGCATGAATATGTAATTAGTGCTGCAGCTTACTGTGCATCACCGCGCAAACACGTAAACTCCATGTAGGCCTCGGGTGAAGCCTATACAGAGTTTATTGAATCCCAGTGAAGAGCTTTTTTTCTTCCCTACTACAAGGATAAAGTTGCATTCTTTAGCAAGTTATTAACGTAGAGTGCACAAGAATGATTTGAATGGAATGAAACACAGAACAGCACAGTTGGAACAGAGTATGAGGGAGGAAGAGAAAGGAAATCAAGTAGATTATGAATATGTAATTCCGTATATTCATAATCCACACATGCAGATAATATGTGTACTACTGGGGTATGCCACAAATGGAAGAGTGTTGCTGTGCATGCACTTAATCTATACATGCAAAGCACATCTGTATGTGTGTGTGTGTACCACTGGGTTGTACCTCAAAGGGAGCAATGTCCCTTTACATATGCATAACTCAAACATGCACAGTATCTGTACATGGATACTTCTGAGGAGTACAACAATGGGAAGAGTGTTACTTTACACATAATTCACAGATGTACAATATGCAAATAAGTGCAGTACTGGACATACCACAAATGCAGGATTGCTACTTTAACATATGCATAATCCATACATGCACAGCACATGTACTTCTGGGGTGTACCACATAATTAGCATTATTTTACATATGCATAACCCACACATGTACAATATGTGTATATGCATACAACTAGAGTGTATCATAAAGGGAGGATTGTTACTTTACATACAAAAACCCACACATGTGCAGTATGTGTACATGCAAACTACTCGGGTATAGCACAAAGGAAAGAGTGTTACTTTACATGCACTTAATCCACACATGCACATTAGGTCTACATGCATACTGATGGATGGACAGTTTCTCATAGTTTCTCTAGCCAGCTTGGTCGACATGGGTATCCTGAGATAGTGTAACAACTGCCTCATGTTCACCAACAACCCTTTACTCCAAGTCCATACAAACACAAATGTGTGAGAGATGCAACTATATTAAGAACCTTGAATCCATGCTCTCTCACACACCAGTCAGTACATATGGCAATGAGGGGGTTTCCAGCATCCACACCTTGCCTCCTACTCCACCCAAACCCAGATCACACATACCTACATATGTGGAGGTCCTCAACAGAAACATACCTAAACAACAGAAACTTCCCAAACACAAACACAGCTTGGTCAACATGGGCTTCCTGAGACAGTGTAACAACTGCCTCATGTTACCAACAACCCTTTACTCCTAGTCTACACAAACACAATGTGTGAGAGATGCAACTACATTACACATAATAGCTCATGCACCAGTATCTCGCAGGTCAAACTATTGAGGCAGAACACGCAATCTACATACTAATAATAGGTGATTCCATCGTGTGACACACTGATATCCCTCTCATCAGGCTGGATAAGGAAATGGTCACTGTTAGCTGTCTGTCAGGTGCCAGGATATGCCATATCACACATGCAATCAACAACAGGTACTGTTATAACTCCATCATAGTCCATGTTGGTGAGAACAATTTGAGATGTACCTCTCTGGACTATATGAAGAGAGACATGACTGAGCTCTCAGCCTATGTGTCTCTGGCAGGTGTATCCCTAGCTTAAGCAGCATTTTACTCTCACCTAGTACAATGCCTCAATACAAACAGAAAATGATTGACATTAATAATTGGCTGAGCTTCTGGTGTCATTCTAAGGGGATCCACTATCTGCCAGCTTGGGATGACATGATCGACAGACCTTGCTACTTTGCCAGAGATAGTATTCATCTGTCACCCCTGGGATTTTGGCTACTGGCTAAGGCTCTTGCCACCTCTATAGTTCTTTTTTTAGGCAGTGTCTCAAGGACAAAATTCCCAATGTAAAAACTCCATCTAAAACAGCCTCAAGGTTATGCTGCCAAACACTAGGAGTCTCAACACAAAACTGTTCTCACTGGAAGCTGTCCTCACCTTGGAAGATGCAGACATTTGTGCAGTCATGGAGACCTGGTTCATGGCTGTGGAGAGCACCAAGGCCATACTGCGTTACACTTCCTTCCACATGTTCAGACCTCAAACTGAAGGCATGAAAACTAAAGGAGGCGGTGTATAAATATTCATTAAAGATAAATACACTTCCAGGTTGGTTAAACAGTATGATTCCCTGGAGACACTTCAGGTGTAATTAACTGTTTGTAGGACACCAATTCAAGTCATTGCCAGATACAGGACCCCCTCCATGAATCAGGACACCCACTCTGCCTGTTTGGATCTACTTGATTCTATCAAGATACATCCAAAAACTGTGGTTTCGGGTGACTTTAACTAGCCATCCATTGACTGAGTAAATTAAGCATGCTCAAACTCACTTGTCTAGAGGTTCCTAGACGGTTAACTCCAGTTCCCTGGACCACAGCTGGTTGACACCCCCGCAAGGGGTGCAAACATCCTGGATCTGGTGCTTAGAAATATGGCGGACCACTGTAGCATCCCCACTGTGAGGCTCTTCCTGGTGAGATATGACCACAAACTGATCTCATTCGAAGTAACTATCACACCTGACCCCCCCCCTCCACTAGCAACTAAACTGAAAATCTTCTCCAAAGCATATTATAACCACTTATGGGATGGCATAAATAGCTTCATTGCACCTCCTCTCTCAGATGGAACTGGCAACTATGCCTGCTCTACACCAGTGCTTTATACAGACACCTGTAAACCTGCATTGACTCACCCATACCTGATTGGACCAAAACACGCTCCTCAAAGAAGAGCAAACCTTCCTGGTGGATAACTGCCATTAACAGGCTTTACAATAAGAGGAAGAAATTGCTGTCTAAGAGTAAGAGGGAATGGGCCCTCCCAAACTGGAACACTCCCTCTTTAGCTTAAACAAGCAAATAAGACTTCTTGAGAAATCCTCCAAATCAAACTACTAGTCCAAATTAGCTTCTTCAACAAAAGACAACCACAAGACATTCTAAAGTTATATCTGTAACCTAAAAGGAAAGGCCCAGATTTGCGCTGAACTAGTAGTTAATGATACCACATATACTGAGTCCGTGGACATAGCTAACCTGCTCACCGGCAAGTTCTGTGAAAGCTTCAGTACCCTGTTCCTGCCGCACATACCCCATGACATCCCTACCACCTGTCTCCTACCTTGTATCTCTAAAGAGCAGGTCATAAATGCCCTCTCTAAGGCCAAACACACAGCATCTATGGGACCTGATAGCATCCCAGGCTGCATTCTTCATGGCCTCCAACTTGAATTAGCAACACTATTGGGTACTCTTTTCAATCGTAGTCTAAGCACCGGCTTCATATCAGTTGAATGGAAAACAGCCACCATTATTCCCTTGCACAAAGGTGGTGCATCCACTGACCCTGGGAACTATAGACCTATTAGCCTGACTAGACTTATCTGCAAGGTCATGGAGCAAATCATCATGGACCTTATCAAGAAAGATATAGGTAATCTCCAAACACTTGATGCTACTCAGTTTGGATTTGTCAAAGGGAGATCATGCCTGTTAAACCTGGTGGACTTCTTTGAGACAGTCACCAAGGCCCTGAAAGAAACCTGGACTTAGCCAAGGTGTTTGACACTATCCCCCACTCAGGCATCATTGACAATCTCACCCAACTAGATATCAACCATTATATCATTATATGGGTCGCTAAATGGCAAATTGATAGAACTCATATATCAAAATAGGGGAATCGACCTCCAACTGCAGACCCATAACCAGTGGTGTTCCACACAGATCAGTCATGGGACCTCTACTGTTTGGAATTTATGTCTCCGAAGTACAAGCAAAAACTAAAGGTCTGTGGCTAACAAAGTTTGCTGATGACTGCAAACTGGGAGTGGTCATAGAATCTCCAAATTATGTCAACGTCCTACAAGAGGGTCTTGCACAAATTAAATGATTGGTGCCAATGTCATAGTCTTAAACTCAATTAAAAAAAAATGTATTATCATTCCTTTCAATAAAAGCGATGTTCCTACTAACTACCACATCAATAGCAACACCCTAACCATGCACTCAGTGGTGAGAGACCTGGACCCACAGGTTGACAGCAACTTTACCTTTGACCACCATGTCTCCATAGTGGTAAGAAGGGCATTCTACATTGCTCATATTATAAGTAAAGGCATTGCCTTGAGAAAAAAAAAGTTATAACCTCCCTGTACTCTTCCTCTCATTAGGCCAATAAGTGTGTACAATGCACCTTTTGGTTATGTACGTTTCCAAGCAACTGCAGCAATTGGAGAAACCACAAAGGTTCCTTACAAGGAAAAATTCAAGGTCTTCAGCATCTCTCCTATGGTCACTTTATTCTGTTTCATACAGACTACTCAGAGGTGATCTCTGCCTTGCATACAAGGGAATCTCTGACCCTGCTTTATTGGAAATGCTGCATATGCGTAAGTCAAATGGTTCACAGGTTAGTCGCTCTAAAGACCTTAACCTGGTATGTGACATTAATAAAACCTGTTGGATGGACAGATTTGTCTGCCAGAGATTACCAGACCTTTGTAACAGACTCCCACTTCATGTCAAACACAGCACCTCTTTGGTCCTCTTCAAATGCCGTCTGGACAATTGGATGGGTGACCATAAATTCAGCCCAGGGGCTCCACCTGTGTCCCTCTTAGACAGGCGCAATAGGTGTTGATTGTGGAAATAAGGGTAAGAACTTGGATAGGCTTGAAGGGCCCAAAGTTCATTAGCAAAGTAACTTCCTATGATCCTATGATCCTATGATCCTATTATCCTGTGATGGGGTATACTCCAAAGGGAGAAGAGTGACTTTACATACACTTAATCCACACATGCACATTATGTGTGCATACTGAAGGGATGTAACATTAAGGGAAAAGTGTTATTTTACATACATTACATAATCCACACAGGCATTGCATTTGCACATGCATACTGCTGAAGTGTACCACAGAAGGGGAGTCTGTCAAAAAGCTGACAGCAGGTTCACCAAATGCCAGCTGTGGAAAGAAAGACTGGAAGGTTTTTTTTTTTGCATAACACCACAGTAGTTATATTTAACTTTGCGGGGTATCCTCCTAACAAGGAGGAATGCATGGGGGACTTGTTTCCCTGCAGAAATAAAAATAAAATAATTGCACTGTAAGGTTCAATTTTGGGCATTTGTTTGTTCTGCTTTGAATGGGTGGCATTCATGCTGTTTGCTGTTGATCAACGTGAATCCCACAAATGGTGGAGTATTACTTTAGATCTGCATAATCTTCACACGTACAATACTTTTATCACAATAGTAGGAGTATTAGTTTATATCCATAAAATGAAGACATATACACAATGTGTGCAAATGTACCACTCCCTCAGTGGGTTCAAATGACTATAATCAAGACATGTACATAAAGTATACTAGTGTAGCACTACCACAGCTAGCTCACTTGACTATAGTCAATGTAAATATTGGAAGAGCGTTGCACCACATGTATTAGTATTTCATCTGAGTATTCAAAACTTGCTAAATAACCAAAATGGCGAAAAGACAGCTTCAAAACAACTGCGTCAATAACAGGCTTTTACCATATTGAATTCACAATATATAAAATATAGAGCTTTGCTGTTGTAAAAGTCATGTGCCGTTGTAATTCCACAGCTTTAAAACAATATGGTAAAAGGCTGTTATTGAAGCTGTTGTTCTGAAGCTGTCTTTTCACCATTTTGGTTGTTTAGCAAGTTTTGAATACTCAGATGAAATACTAATACTTGTGGTGCAATGCTCTTCCAATATTTATATTGTTTTTTTGTTCTGCTGAGTGTTCCTTATCGGAATTCACTTCTTTTTCTGGATGTGAGTGTAGTCAAGACATGTACACAATGTATACAAGTGTACCACTCGCACAGCAGGGTCACATGACGATAGTCAAGACATGTACAAAACGTATACAAGTATAGCAGTCCCACAGTGGGCTCACATGACTATAGTCTAGACATGTACACAAAGTATACAAGTGTAGCACTCCTACAGCAAGCTCACATGACTATAATCAAGTCATGTACAAAACATATACAAGTGTACCACTCCCACAGTGGGTTCACATGACTATAATTAAGACATGTACATGATGCATACAAGTGTACCACTCCCACAGGGGGTTTGCATGACAATAGTCAAGACATGTACACGATGTATGCAAGTGTACCACTCTCTCGGCAGACTCGCAAGACTGCATATGCACTGAATAATAAGTCTTTATGCTTAGGGCAAATTCAATACATACCCTGCAAGATTACAGTGACATTGCTGTGCATAACCTGCAATATTATGGTAATGTAACTTGTAAGATCACAGTAACTTAAACTTAAAATTTGACCTGCACATTCAAAATAACATCAGTAAAACACACAAAAAACTAGGCCTTCTGTACTGATACAGTCCTTTCCTATTTCTCTCTGCTAAAAACATCCTGGCCTCCATATTCCTTCTATCTTCACTTCTCAATTGTGCCTCTTTATGAGCCAGTCTTTAATCAACACTTAAAAATAAACGAGAAATGTGCTATAATAAAATAGCCAAATTTGCAACCAGCACTCATCTTTCCACTTACCACTGCACTCCACTAAAATGCTTAATTGGCTTGAACTGCCCCACTATCTCACTTATCTCTAACTAACTATTGTACAAAAAAAAATGACTAAACCACATGCCTGTCCTGCTCTAACTTTGATATTTTGCCAGTGTACTCCCAATAGGTCACAGAGATCAGAAAACCATCAACTACTGCAGGTCCACAAAGCTAAGCTGCCAGCTAGCGAACTCCTATAATCTTGGAACATAGCTAAAATCTCAAACTGTCTCTTCCTAAATATCCAGATTACCCAAAATACTACTGCATTTAAACTAGCCCTTCATATTTACCTTCACTCTATCTGGAAATGGAACTGTACAAAACCTCCCTGTCCTATAACCTAGATTTCATTTTTCTCACTTTTCTCCTAGTATTTTCTCTAACCCACTTCTAGTCTACCCTTCTATTCTTCAATAACTTGCCCCCTGTCCATATATATCTATAATCAGACTTATCCTGCATGCCTTGTATAAATATAAGTACTATTTAGAGTCTAGTTTATTGTATTGTAATTGTATTGTATTATTCTTACTTGTTGGAGCTTTTCTTCCTGGGCCTCCACGGAAAATGGGCTCTGCTTGGCCCAGTGGACTACCCGGTAATCAAATGCCAATAAATAAATAAATGAATAAATAACTTTGCTTTCCGTAGCCTTCATGATTACAGGGTCATAGCCTGTATGATTATAGCAGCATAACCTGTAAGATTACAGTAACATTGCCACACATACTGGTTGTGTTTAAGACCTATGCTTCACAGCTCCAAGGAAGAGTGTTCAAGCCAGACATGTGAGTGTGTGTGTGCATGCGTGTGTGTGCATGTGTGTGTGTGTGTGTGTGTGTGTGTGTGTGTGTGTGTGTGTGTGTGTGTGTGTGTGTGTGTGTGTGTTGGGGGAGGGGGGTTCTGTACCTATTCTGGATTCCAAACAACATCCCAAAAACATGCTGAATAACAGACTACTTTATTTTCCATATATTTTGCAATTACTCTTCCTTTTATGGTACAGGTCTGGAAGAAAAGGGTCCAAGGCAGGGGTCTTCACATACCTGTTTAAGAAATGAATAAACAATTCTATAAAATAGTTAAAAAAAAAAATCACATTTAAACCTTGATATGACTTAAGCAGGGTTTCTGGAGGTGCTGGGCAGAAACGTGATGTACCAGCGATTGTAAAGGATGGTATTCACTGCGGTTCTGTTCGACGATTGCGACTGAGGTATCTCAGAGAAATCATCTTACTCCAAGATGGAGTGATCTCAGAGCTAGCTAAATGCGTAAGTAATAGGGTGTAGCCCCCTCGTGTCGGTGGGTAAAGCTTATCAAGTATTGCCTTTCCTACTATAGGTCGATAGCTACTTTGTTTTAGTTTCAAATGCTACTGCACCATGTTTTAACCACAAAGTCTGGTTTGAAATTAAAATTATGGAATGTTGTCACTCTTATCAATGTTTATACTATAATAAGGTACATTTCTGAAACCTTATCATTCTAATAATGTTTTGCTGAGCTTCATGTAGACAAAGCCAGACTGAGCTAAGCTTATTGATAAGGAAATCTTGTGAAACTTAACAACAATACTTTTTCTTGTTGCCATGGCTTCAGCTCCACTAACAAAATGGAAGGCTTCAGGCCCAAGCCTGGAGTATAAAAATATTTGGAAAGAAAAAAAGAATAAAATATCTATACAAATATTAAATCATTATAGTTTTATGAAAAAGAATAAGCAACATTTATATTACAATGAAAAAGAATATAGCAAAAGAATCATATTCCAAACAAATTATCCACGTGCTGTTCTTTTTCAGCATTAATAATTCACAGAACTGTTTAAGCTCAGCTAAATGTAAAACAGTTAAAATAATTACTCTGTGCTTTTTCTTAAAATAAAACACAGTCATTGTCTACTGCAATAACTGCGTATTACAAGAAAGAGATGTCATAATTTCTAAACTGCATCTGTCAGTCATCAACCATAATGACAATCATTTTTGTGTTATTTTTGATGGAGTGCATGATGAAAATGTGATTACTAGCAATTAGATTGAATTAAGAAAACAGAGGTGTGTGCGAACATTTTACTGATTTGTCTTGTCTGAAGTATATGCTTTGCAGCATAATATAAAACAGCTGTTTCTTTTCCAGACAAACTTTACATATTAAACTATATAATAAGACACAATGGGAATGGGGAGGGATACTGATGGTCAAGTGAAGGACATGATCTGGAATATTTATCAGGTGACTATAAGGTGGTTAAACAATGGTATCTGTCTGCAGAAGCAGATTGTAAAAAACTACTATGCACAAACTCAGAAAGCCGGGGTTTGAATGCAGATAAAGAGTGCTTGATCCACCTTGTCAGTTCATTTTCATACCAGAGAGATAAGCTACAGATAATAATTAACTAGTAGCTCTTTAACCTCCTATCCCTCATAGAAATTCCTGTATGCCCATCCAAAACATTTGCCAATACCATCACTATTGTATACTGCACTCTGAATTCTGTTAGTGTGCTAACACAGTTCACATACTGCTTAGAATTACAGAAACAAAGTGACGGAATTGTTTAGATTTCTAGTTAGATCTTTACTATGCTGTTCCATTCAGCGCTGGAAACCACGTCCCCATAAGGTTATGAACAGACTAGTGGAAATTTGATGATGTTCAGCAAGGAAGGTAGATAGTGCGAGCCAAAAGTCATGAAAATATCTTAATATTTCACCCTGTACAAGAAGTAGAAAGCAAACTAGTAAGTCTTTAAATATCCACTCTGAATGACTTAAGAAGTAATAGGAGGGTAATGTTATTTTGCAAAAAGGATGCCTATGGATTGGGGAACAAGACACAAGTCCCTGAAATAGTTTCTGTAGGCAAAGTAACATGAAGAAGCATTTGTTAATAAAAAAAGTTATGAGTACATGAAACACATTTCCATCAGACATGGGGGGACAAATAAAACATTTTTAATGCAACATGGGACCAGAAGAAGATAATTTTGACAATAAGAAGGTAAAAATAAAACATAAACACAAACAGCACATTCTAGTTTTATACAGGGCAGAGAAAATAAACAGAATGCTTCAGCATTTATTGTGATCACGTTATGCCTCTAGTATATATTCCTGCTGTAAAGCATTACCCCAAGATTGTTGTTTTAGATCATTATCTGTGTACACCGGTGGTGCAGAGTTTTTGGGAAAAACAAGAGGGAAAGGTATTTGCATAGTTTATAGTGGTGTGCTGGGCTGGGCTGGTCTGCTGCCTGTGTAATTGGCTGATTCTGATACATTTCACCTGTAAGCTAAGCTAGTTCTCCTTAATTACCTTCCTACTGTTGTTTTCCCTTCTCATTGCCTCCCTATTTATGCCAGTGTGTGCGCCGCACAAATGGACTGCTCAAATGTGCACAGAACTTCTATTTCCTGGTTTACCTTCCTTTTTGTTCCTGTAAAACCCAGTGCATGGCACACACACCCGCTTACACTTTGTAAAGATTGCTAGGCAGGTGTAGACACACCCCTAGCTTAGATGTGCTAAGCTAGGAGCAGTCCCAAGCCACAGGTCTCCAATCCACTTACAGTATGCCTGACGGGTCTATATTATAGCTTTGAAGTCTAAAAACATCGGATGTTACAATATCGACCCCATTTAATCGAAACACCAAAAAACCGAACAGTCAGAATAGCGAATTTTTTCCCAGGGAAAACATTCGCTGTTCCGAGAAACATACACACAACTCAAGCACACCAAAATAAATAATCCACACACACATACACTTCACGAAACCCTACACTAAACCAGACATACACCACTAGCTACCCACTTACCTTAACCCAGCCCTAACCCTAAGGTCCCTAACTATCGCACATTCACCTTACCCACTCCCTAACCCTAACTCACCTACCCCACCCTAACCCTCACGTCCACACAATCGTACATTTACCTGACCCGCACCCTAACTCTAACTCACTTAACCCACCCATAACCCTAAAGTCTGTCACTACTGCACACTCACCTCACTCATGCCCTAACCCTAAAGTCACTAACTACTGTGCACTCACCTTAACCCAGTCCATTCACTCAATTACCCAGTCCGTAACCATCGCACCACACTTACCTGAACCCAGTCTGTAACCTTTGTTCTCTCACTTCCCTAAACCTGGTCCATAACCATCGCAACACACTGCTGTAAATAGCGAAGCCACGGACCACCGAAATCTTACCCTAGGTAAAATTTTGATGTTCCAAGGCTTCGCTATTCTCAGATTTCACACTAAAGGGTTCGACATTATAACATTCAAAGTTTTTGAACTTTGATGTTATAATATAGACTCATGCCTGACACCCCCCCCCCATGATGTCACTTATATCCTAGTCTTGCACCCAGCTATTTATAAAAAATATAGAGTGCCACTGGTATCAGACAAACCAAAAAAAGTATATGCTGCAGCAAAAAAAGGTTGTCAGTTGCTGAGAGTAGGGTAAAACACTTTAAATTCTTTAATAATCCCCAAACAAACAGTATAGGTAAGCATTTTCGCAGTTGCCTGCTTCCTCAGACCTTAATACAAAGACAATTAATCAAGATGCATTTATACATTACTACAGCCAATGATACCAATTTAGTTAATGAGGCAAATTCCTTATCCTAAGAACAGGTTTTAAAGAGATGACACAGTTCAGACCTGGAGGGGCATATGCTTTAAAATCAATTATCCACTTGAGTTCCACACATTCTGTTTCATTACTCACATCACCTTCTCTTAAATTTTCTACAATTTTTTGTGGCACTAAGAATTTAAAACTATGGTTGTCTCCTGCTTCTAAGACATGCTTTGCCAGTGCATTAGTCAGTTTCTTATTATGTATATCATTAAGGTGTTCCAGTACCCACTCCTTCAACATACGATTAATTTTTCCAACATAGAAACATTCACATAGTTTACATTTAGCCATATATACTATGTTTCTAGTGGAACAATCTGCATAGAATGAGAGCTCTATAGGCTCCTTAGAAATGGGATGCATCACCATTCAAACTGGCCAAATACTAGGGCAGGTTTTGCAAGCTCTACATGCATGAGTTCCTCTACACTGTGATACAAGATGTTCCTTGCATCTGTTCTGCTTGTAACAAAGTCGCTGCTTCAGGTTTTTACAGTTTTTAAAACTAAACATACGGGTAGAGTCTATTACCATGCTTAGTTTAGGGTCTACTAACAAGATGGGCCAGTTTCTTTTCACTACCTCACAAAATCTACTAACCCTGCTGAATAAGTCAGACACATCTTATTCTTCACATTCGTACTAGATGTTATCCCTCTCCCTTCTTCAGTGGAAGTTTGTTCTGAATAATATGGTCTAGTTTTCATTCTATCCAGTTTATCAACCTCTTCCATACCCTTTTTTATTTCCTCAGTTTTATAACCCCTGTTCATAAGGTCAGATGTAAGTCCATTCAAAGCTTCCCTTAGGGGTTCTGCATTTGTATGCAGTCTCCTACACCTTAGTACCTGATTCTTAACTACATTCCTAGTAGTATGACTGGGATGCATACTAGTACGATATAGTATACTATTTTTCCTACATTCCTTCCTATACTGCTTGGTGGAGAGATTACCTAATATGTTTTTGGTAATCAACACATCTAGAAAACTAATTTCATCTTCAGAGTAATGCAGGGTAAAGGACAGAAAAAATGGAGCTACTCTCCAAGAACTGTACAAAGTCTTTCAATTCCAGTAATTCACCATGCCAGATGAAAAAAATATCATCCACAAAGCGTTTATAGAAGATGATGTTCTCCTTGAAACTATCATTGTTAAAAACTATTTCCTTTTCCCAGTTTGCAAGAACCAAATTTGCATATGTGTTGGCACATGCTGTGCCCATAGCAACACCTACAATCTGAAGGAAATATGCATGTTCAAAGAGAAAAACATTATTTTCTAGAATCATGTCTAACAGAGTGCAGATCATATTTACCTTTGTATTACTACACCTAGTTTCTCGTACAAGAAGTTACCTCACATTCTCAATCAGTTTCCTCCCACATCCCAAAGACATGCTATAGGTAGATTAGACACACTAAATTGGCCCTAGGTGTGAGTGCGTGCATGTGTGTGCCTTCTGTGGAAGGTTGGCAACTCGACACCATTAAACTCCACTGCCAGTCATGAGCGGACGGTGATCCGCTGTGGTGACCCCTAACCGGGAAAAGCTGGAAGAAGAAGATATATATATATATATATATATATATATATATATATACACACACACACACACACACACACATAAATAAATATATATGCATTTCATCCCTGCAAAACCAGTATGCCATCAATGAATGTTTGCCAAAAAATGACAAAAAAAAAAAAAAAAACAAATGCTACATAGATTACCATTCCTACAGGTGGCAGGCTCCAAAACCATCAAAATAATAATGAACAGACATTATTTTCATGCAAAATATATCATATGCAAATAAAGCATTAAAATTAATATCCTGCTATGTATACTTACATTGCTGCCACTACACCCTCCTCACTGCACTAATGATAACTGTTTCTGAAGTCAGAATTTATTGTGTATGATACTATAAAAGTAATCTGATATGCAATACTACAGAATAGAATAAAATAAAATAAATGGTATATATAAATAAAGGAATTATATATATACATTTGCAATGTGTTACATAATGAAGTATTTCACTGTTGTCAGCATTCCTTACTTTTGTATCCTTAGGTAATTATTACAGCATAAATTATTCATCAACGTAGACAAACATGTGAGATATGTTCTATTTAATGCTTTTCAACATCATTGAGCAGGAGTCAGTCAGTACTAAAGCATGTCAACAACATGAGTATTATTGAAACGGATAAAAAATATATTTTAAGATGAGCGAGAGACAGAATGTCAGATGAACAGTGACAGTAGACCATGCACCACACAGCATAGCTCTCAAATATCACTGCATGCATCAGTTATACTCTATGTGTATTTTACAATAAAGGAAATGCTAACATGAATGTCATGGTCCATAGTTCAGGACTAGATGTCACTGCTTGACCAGTGCAAATGCATGCCTCGCATGAGCCTACCAAATGGAGTTCCTTACTACTACTGCTGCTGCTGGCTGGTCATTATCAGGCAAAGTAGGACTAGAAATGAGAGCTGCAATGACAGCATGGTCCCTTCCCCACCAGACGGGCACATGATCCTGTAAAGCAGAGTGCAGGATGCAGTATCTGGGTTATACTAAAGGATACCACCGGACTCATCCAGGCATCTAAAACAGCTCTTCAGGAGGCCAAACATCCTCTCAACAACAATACATGTCTTCGACAAGGATGTGTTAACTGCACTTGGGTTTCTCACTGGATTCATGAGGCATGGCTCCAGGGAATTTTAAGCATCACCTGAAAAAAGGGTGGGGAGACAAACAGAAACAAAACCACTAGTATATAGCAACAGCCTTTAATGTGAATAACTACTTAAATACCATATTAAAAATATGTTTTCCCACTTACCAACAAGATGATCATTGGGCATCCTACCATGGAGGAGGAGGTGGTAGAATGAGCTGGTGTGCCGGATGTGGGAATTATGCACTGCTAGGATGCACCCTCTATGCAACACACACCACTTGGAAATTGATGGAATGGAAGTCCTTTCTATTGCAGTACCACTCACCCTGTGGATCAGAAGGGGCCCTTGTTGTGACATGGGTACAATGTATTGTACTGAGTACCTTAGGGAAATGTGATTTGACATAAAAGGCATGCGCAGTCCTGGCTTAGTCCTAAGGTGACACTGGTAAATATATATACTGATTGACATGTGTCAAGAGTACAACTAGTTATTGCTGCATTATCTTCAAGGCAGAACCTCTGAGAACCACAATGTGCCCCCAGACTGTCTCTGGAAGGATCCTCTGGCAAGTATAATGAGAGCCACACGTGTTTTGGTGTTCACAGGAATAGAAAGTCCACACATTCCTCCAGTGTCCCTATGGAGGTCAAACATGCTCACTGAGACCCTTGTCATGTCTCTGTCCACTCTGAACCTATCAAGGATTTCCTGATTATCAAAGTTATAATGAGTAATCCTTTGTTATATTTTCGCCTTCTTGGCAGGTGAGCCATGCTGGGTGCAAGCAGTTTATGCCCATTCAAGACAAGCAACACAGACCTAGATATAGCCAAGCTTGCAGTACTTGATATCATTTTTGCTGACAGCAACTTTGATACATTTGGTGATGCTTCCCTTTAAATACTGCATCTGTGACCAGAGAGGAAAAGCAGGAAAATTTGACTATGAATCTCAAATGGTGAAAAACATACTTCATTATCATTTGAAGATTCATATCATTCCTCATTTCCATTTCATTATTTGCACATTTGCATAACCATATCTGAGGTCATCACACATTGGCGTAAATGACCTCTATGAATCATAGCTCAGTTGCCCCTGTTCACATACGTCTTGGAAAGCCTAAGCACATTAGCATAAATGACTAAGAATAATGACTATTGAATGTAAGAAGTATTCCATGATAAACCTCAGGACTAAGATCAAATAGTGTGTAGATAGAGAATGTCAAAAATCTTCCTTGGTGAATCTCAGGACTGATGTGACTTGGGTTGCAAGTAGAGAATGTAGGAAGTTTACATTGGCGAACAGCGAGATTGAGATCACATGGTGTATTGGTGAACAGCGAGATTGAGATCACATGGTGTACAGTAAATAAGGCAAAAGAAAAGGAAGAAAAGGAAAAAAAATGAGATAGGGACTGCAAGGAAGGAAACCTCACTACTTATCCCCTGCAGAAGGTAGCTTATGCCAGGTTTTCCATCCCTTGTAAAATACTCATGCTAGCAGATTTCTTAGCCAGAGTTTTATAGTGTCAGCCTTGTGACCACATCTTGTGGAGTCTGTCTTTGTCATTATAATCTGTTCATCCTACTCTTGGTTCATGGATTAGTACTAGGCTAATTGTCCTTGTGGGCCATTTTAAGCCTAGCCAATTACCACATGTGTGAATCAAACCCTGTAACTTGTATCTGCAAGGTAAACACCTTAACCATTATGCCAACCTCCCACCCTTGTTTCCTAAACCTCCTTATTTTAACTTATAAGGTGTCCTGTCACATTTATGAGATCTCCAAAATTCCCTAATTCTTTCAGGAAAACTTGACTAGGTTTAGAAAGCCCCCCCCCCCCCCCCGGATCATTAGACTGGTAACAGTCTATGAATCTATGAATCATTAAAGTGCCCACAAATGGAATGCATCTACTCTGTTCAATATGTAGGTACTATGTGGGAAGGATGCAAGGAAAATGAATTGATGTCAATCCCTTGCAACTGGATTTTTTTTTATAAAACTTAAAAGTCCCTCAATTATTTTCTGGATATGTATTTCATTATGGAACTTTATGACTTGTACTCCATCTGCTGGAACTCATCTGGAAAAAAAACGGCACTTTATCTTAATGTGGCTAAAAAAAGTAAGACCTAAAATGATACATAACAAGCAAGAGAAAACACAAAAATGTTATACTGAAAGAGAAATCAAGAAAACCAAAGCCAACGGTGTCCATATTTTAGTTGCATACTTAGAATGCCATTTATTTTGTTAACTCAGCAATACCCACTGATCATCACCTTATTTTTTCAAACATCTTATAAATAAATAGATGCTAGACTTTTGCAACAACATAGTTTGCAGTGCTAAGCACAATGGGTCAGTCTAACTATAACACAATAAGTTATTTCATTAGCAAAGGACAACATGTTTTCTATTTGTTAGTCCCAATCACTGTAGATGTCATTCAGGCACCAACTTTTTTATCAAAAGACAGATATTCTGTAAGACACTCTGATTTATTACACTGCAGAAAAAGAAACATAGCATGGGATATCAGTTTCTTACCTATATAGCATCAGAATATAATTTTTTTGGCTTCTTGAGCCATCTTGTCAGATGTCGACCACAATTTGATTAAATATTCATAGAAACTATCACCAAGCCTTCCGGCTGACACATGATCTGTGAAGGATGAACACAAACAGATTAAACAAACTTCTGTATGATCTTTAAAACTTTGTCTTCACTTGAATGAAATAAGTAAACTCAGATAACTAAAAACAAAATAGATTACAGATGAGGAAGTGAGTAACACATTTTCTGCCTTTTTTTACCTGTGAATAAACATTTATTTTCAGTTGAGTTCATGGGTCAGCAGTTAAATCCCTGTGGTTCACCAGCCAAATAAACACACACAGCATGTCTTAGAACATTTACTTCAGTGTATATCCTTCCATCAGAAATAAACGAAGAACCCTTGGGGATACAAGAACTGACTACCTTATCTCCAATCTGAATTGCTTTTATGAAACTGAATACTGTCAGAAAATACTGTTGTAAAACAGAACTGTTGGTTCCCTGTCTTCAAGGTTAGCAAAGCTCCATATCCAGACACTTCAGTGGTAACATTAAATGAACTGGTTTGTCATCATGTACCCAAATAAAATTCAAAACTCAGAAATGTTAAGTTTGGATGTTAAAATGTATATGCAATATTATAACTGCTGTTCTGCCTCAAAAATAACCAGTGTACAGAATGTATTTTTCTGTCTTCTCAGTTATTCCCAAATACACATTGGCTCTTACTAAGCTTATTTTCTGCTTAAAACCTTTGCTTTGTTTATCCTATTAGCATTAATGCTGGCCTACAGATCCTGTTTCCATTTTTACTACACATGTTAATACTTACTGTATATGAGTCAATCTGTATTAAGGATTACAATTTACATTTTTTAAATTAAAGGTACATTATTTACTTATATTTATTAACAAAGTTAGCCCCACTAGAGATGGCCTATTTTCAGGGAGAATTCAAGGTGATATTCATTCTGACCAGAGATAATTTGTAAAAGACAGCAAGAAAAAATGCCTCATTATTTTCAGTAAATGCCATGGGATATGTTACATCCTCATAAGGGATTAGGCAGGGAAG
Source organism: Protopterus annectens (assembly GCF_019279795.1). Lineage (NCBI taxonomy): Eukaryota > Metazoa > Chordata > Ceratodontiformes > Protopteridae > Protopterus > Protopterus annectens. The sequence continues at coordinate 1,450,134,119 of NC_056726.1, forward strand.
ATGAGACATCTGAGGGATAATGTCAAAGGAACATAACATAGCTCAGTACTAAGCTAACTGACCTTGCGAGCCATTTTAAGCCCAGCTAATTATCCCTTGTGAGACTCAAACCCTGCACATTGTATTTCTAAGGCAAACACCTTAACCATTAAGCCACCCTCCCCATCACTTTTGGATGCTGTACTACAGTGGGTTTACTGAAACATTAGTTTAATAATCTTGTGTGGGAATAGAACTTCCAGCCTTCTGACACACATCAAGGGTGAGAGTGCAGCATGCTGAGTCATCTGACACTGTAACATTGCAACATCATTACTAAATGTTTCCAATCCTTTTCTTGTGTATGTCCTGCTTGTACCTCCTACCTCGAAAGAAGTTTCTGATAACAATGTAATTTTTCCTAGGCTAAAATCATAAAAAATAATCGATTGAGAATGTATTGGTATAATTCATCAATTTTGACAGTGTTCTGGATTACTGCAGCTGTAGATGGTATGAGCTAAACAAAAAAGACACCCAAAGAGGAAGTCCCAGCCTGTTACTGCTTGATTTGGTATATGTTCAGCCCACCGGCATGTTATTATGTGTGTTTCTATAAGTAGCCTGTGCAGTCCAGCCATGGCAGCACTGTTCTGTAATATCTGCAGAGCTTTCTGTTTACTGAATACAGATCCAACTTGCTCATTTCCAGTCTGAAAGTACTTTGCTGCACTGTCTTTTACCAGCTATAGCAAACTGTGTAGTAATGCACAGTATTAATAAAACATAATATACAATAAATCTATGAATCTATGAATCTATAAAATACACAGTAGTCATACTGAACAAATAGTACTACTTGTCCAGAATATTATTCTAACACTCTGGTGTGAAATATCTTTTAAAATCATTAATTCTATCTTGGAAACCCTATTATATTAAATGCTCAAGATGCTATAATTGAAATTATCCCTTAGGATGATGAAGGTCAAATCTGAATAAATAAACTAGAGAATCATAGAACGGTGCCTGGTTGCAAACATTAGCAATCACCCAAGATTATGTAAAAGCGAGTTTTACATACACCACCAAATAATGCAGTGCAACTGTCCAGGGATTGTCTTTTATGAGAACAATATAAAATGAAGACTATACCAGCAAACAGTCTGTAAATGGCATGTAATACACAAAAGAAGAGGGGCACAAAGAAACAGGAAAGCCAGGTGTGTTTTGGCGGTGGTGCTGCGGTAGCGTTGTCGCCTCACAGTAAGACATTGTCCTGTTCAATTCTCAGCTAAAGTGTCTTCTGTGTGGAGACATGCGTGAATGGGTGTACCTTCGTTGAAGGTTGTGTGTCAGAGCTGGCAACTCGGTAAGTAAAAATCTACTGCCAATCATTAGTGGACCGGAGTTCCGCTGTGGCGACCCCTAACCGGGAAAAGCCGAAAGATACAACAACAACAGTAAAAGTAATAAATGGGTTTCCCAAAAGCAAAAACCTGAAGATTGATAATTATTTACATAATCGTATAACTTCTCAATCATATAATATACCTATTTGGGATATACTTTTCTGAGGTGCAGACCAAAACCAGTGGGCTATGGCTGACCAAGTTTGCAGATGACTGCAAGCTGTGTGCCATCATCAATTCTCCTAATGATGTGGACATCCTCCAAGAGGGTCTCACTCACACAAAAGACTGGTGACAAAAGCATGGCCTCAAGCTGAATACCAAAAAATACATCTTCATCCCCTTTGGAGAGAGTGATGTCCCCACAAATTATCACATTAATAACAATGTCCTAAGCACACAATCAATTGTGAGGTATTTGGGCATCCAGATTGATAGCAACCTGACTTTTGGCCACCATGTTGCTTCTGCTGTACAGAAAGCCTTCTACATGGCTCACCTCATGAGTAAAGGTATCTCATCCAGGGACAAGGAGATCATAACATCCACGTATTCTTCCCTTATAAGGCCCATTATTGAGTACAACACCCCTTTCAGCATGTACCTCGCAAATCACATGCAGCAGCTGGAGAGAACCCAGAGGTTCCTCACCAGGAGAATCCAGGGCCTCAAACACCTGCCATACACAGATAGGTTAAAAGCCCTGTCCCTCTACTTAGTTTCATACAGACCCCTCAGATGTGACTTCTGTTTGGCATACAAGGTGATCATGGATTCCACCTTGAAGGGACTGCTGCATATCCACAAGTCAAGCTCCACTTGAGTAACCCACATGCGTGGCTTCAACCTGGTCTATGAGATCAACAGGACTTGTTGGTGGGACAGATTTATCTCCCAGAGACTCTCCCATCTGTGGAATAGACTCCCTCTACACATCCAGCAGAGTACCTCTTTATCCTTTTTTAAGTGCAACCTGGATAACTGAATGGGAAACAGAAAATACACCCCTGGGATTCCACCTATGTCCCTGCTGGATAGGTGCATTGTGTGTTGACTTTTTTAAACATGGGCTAAACTCTTGGCTAGGCTTATAAGGGCCTCAGGGCCAAAAGCCTAGTAACTGCCTATGATCCTATGATCCTGTGATAACAAGGGGTGTTGTGCTGTTCTAAATGACACAGAGAATTCACATCAATGGTTTTCCTTGCTGAACTGAGAGAAGATTCTCCAAGGATTCAGTTGAGAATCTCTTGAACAACATGGTTTCCTGTATTGATCTGTGGCTTTGCTATGATTACAATTAACCTAGGAAGCATGAATCATATACACTAGAAAAGAAATTAAGACTTAGCTAATACATTCAGAAAAGATCTCACTGCTAGTTCTGTTGGTACTGCTGTGGGACAAAAATAAGGTGTCATAATGGAAACAGATGACTTCTGTGGGCATACACAAACATGCTTTGTCATTATATCATAAAGATTATAATGACTGATTATCATCCAGTGCAGTTAGCAGAAAAAAAATGAACTCCAATTTATTATGCATATAAGAAATGGCAGAATTGTGAAGTCTTTCCTTAGAAAACACAGGATGGGAGCTTGGTGATTCTTGGTGCTTATCTGATTTATAGCCAGCTGTCTCACTGACAGGACTCATGACAAATTGGTGTACCACTTTCACACAAGACAATGTTACTAGAGGCATCATTCAGGGCTTTGTGCTGGACCCTCTCTTCTTCTGAAGTCAAGCTGTAAGTGACAGAGCTGTGGTTACCTTGATTTACTTAGATTGTTGACTGCAGCAATGAAGTGTTATCATATGCTTCCTTATGGATTTCATATACTCCATCAAGGGGTTGATCTGGTTAATGCCTGTTTTACTGATATGAGATCAAACTTAAGACAAAAACTATAATATGGCTTTATATGGGAAGCAACCTTTCCCTAGTGCATATTGTAATAGGAGTATCCCCTTAAAACTGACACGTGCATCACAGTTCTAGGTACTTTCTTTAACAGCAAGGTGATATTTGACCAATCTGATTCAATCTTGGACAGAAGAAAATCATTCTACTTGGCACAGTTAATTTCCTAAAACATTTCCAGTTGGAAGAGAGAAGCCATAATTCCTCTCTGTAATTGCTTCATCAGACAAAGAGCAGGTCAAAGGGGAAAGCTTCTAGGGGATGTGATTGGCAGGTTTTGATGGTACGGGGAGTGGTGTACTGGGACTGACTGATGAAGCCACAAGGATATCACATTTATAAAAGAATGCTGTTGCTGCATTCACTGTCTCAGCTGAAGTGAGAAAACACTCATTGTGTGTTAGCAAGCAGCTTATTATAGTTACAGAAGTGCATAAGAGATTTTATTTTGGTTGTCAACTTTAAGAAAATATATATATTGTCCATAACCTTGAGAAGGCTTTTTTTGAGGGGGTTGTCAGTTTGAGGAACTATGCAGGGGCACCAGATAACCAGGCTACTGTTCTGATCAGACCTATCATCAAAGCATGTACTTCTCAAAGTATCTTACCCCATTGAAAAAGGCTCCAAAAAGAATAGAAACCTCTCTAAGCTTCCCTGATCAATTAAAAGCACACTCACTTTATTTTTATTACACATGTTTCTTTGTGATAATCTGTGCTTGGCCTTCTGTGCAGCAAAGGACTCTGTCCTGCTTGAACCCCTTCAGTTATAGATTTCTAGTGCCACCATAACACTATCCCCAAACATCTTAATCTTCCTGGGCACATAAATAAGATCTGCTGCTGGCTGTGTGAGATTTCTAACCCACGATATCTCACTGGGGTTCTGGAAAACAAAAACAGTAGTAGGAAAGGCTTCTAGGGTCTTAAATGTCATTTCTCTTGCTGATGGTCAACTGCAAATCTTCCTACAGCAAAAATCTCACCAAAGGTGATACATTTCCATAATAAAATTACTGGTATAGTGGATGAGGTCAACCTTGTGTGTGTGGAGATTCGAACCTGAGGAAGGCATGTGAGATTCTTCCTTGCATGTGGCATTTATTCAAGAGAAGATTAAAGAACATGGGACCAAATGGAAAAGTACCAAAAGAGGATTCAGCACTGTGTCAGTCTTGTTTGGCATACATATATCAGCTGTCTATTTCGCTACCTGTCTACATGTCTAGCTTTCTAACTTCCCCTGGAATAACACGGCATCTTGTTTCAGCTGTTGTTACACTTATATCATCTTCAGTACTCAAAAGTTATTCTAGCTGTTTTATTCCTATTCTCAGCCTATAATTGTGACATTTTCTTGTAGTTTTTAAAAATAATATTCTGCCCTTTACTTATATTCATCTGAGGTATGTTTTAGGAATGACCCTTTGCCATTTTTCTTTTGAAATGGTTTGTCAAAAGCTCATGAAATTTAATTGGGCACAGTGGGCTCTATCTCTCTATCTATCTATCTATCTATCTATCTATCTATCTATCTATCTATCTATCTGTTAGAGGTGTGTAAGCCAGACCCATCTCAAGTTGAGTATAAGCTTGGCTCTGGCTCATGATCCAGCAGGTTAAAGAGCCAAGAAACAGCCACGACAGTTACACATTTTCTTTTTAGTTACTGCTAATTGTTGATTCAGACTAGACCTGCAGGCTGTGAGTGCTTTCTGTTAGGTCATGTCTGCATATCTAAGCATTGAGGTTGGCTGGAATAGCATATTGAGCTTAGAGAACTTTTTTGGATCACCAAATTAAAAGCTAGCATGCCACCAGGGATCAACAATTGTGTTTCTGTTCGGCCTGTATTGAAGAAGAGGGCTTTAGTCATATAAACATTACGATATTTATTACATTAAAATAATTATTTATATCGTAAACATTTATACCTATTTATTCAAATGTGATTTTTTAATTGGCATATCTTGTGTTGTTGTACATTGTAACAGGTTTCTATAGTAGCAATTCTGACTTTTAAGGTGTATGATAAAAAGGGTACATGATTCTTTAAATAATTGCTTAATTGTTTGTAATTGTTTAATTGGTTTAAATTGTTGTATTCTTTAGTATAAAAGAAGGAGTGTTTGATGTTACTGACTGTTCCGACAAAGTCCCAAATTTTGAAATGGACAAAAGTGCTTAATGTATTGTTATTAAAGTTTTTCGATTTTTGTTTTTATTTATTTATGTGTCACTTTAATTGAGTATGGAGCTTATAGTGTGACTTTACCAGGGAGCCAACTTGTTTTTTATTTTGGATGGCATAGCAGAGAAGGTGGTGCCCCATGCCATAGTGCGGATAAGGAAGACGATTAGACATTTTTCATTGGAGAGGACAAACACAAGACACTGTAGTTGGGCAATTCTTTTATATAACGTTTTACAGTTCATTTTTAGGATGAGGGGGTACATCATTTCTTTTAGTCGAGAGTGCTTGCATGTTTCCATGGAGGGAGAGGAACCTATTCCAGTGACAGAAAGAAAGAACAGGATAGCTCAGAAAGCACTACCAGTGCTGAAGACCACATAGACAGAATTATTTTTGTGTTTCTTTGTACTTATTGACGTAGCCCCAGTCTCACAATTGTCTCAGATTTTAGCTCAATGCTATGAATCTCCAGTGGAGTGATACTTAGCGTATGTTTGGGGGTGAGTAGATGTGATCAAGAGCAACGTGTTGAAATTACTATATTATTATAGTAGTCGTTTCTTTTTTCTTTCACTCACTACAACATTAAGCATCCAACATGTGCAAAGAACTGGGCAGCTTTCTTGGGGAAGGGGTAAGGAGGCATCTTGTACATGAAAACACAAGACCATCACATATTTACTGCTGCCAAGTAAATGTGTTATGACTTATTGGGGGCAGTATATTTGTTTACCAATTGCAAGGTGAAATAGCAAAATGTTATTGTTTTTTTTTTTTATTTTTAGTCAGAGATGTTATACCATCTCAGAATGGTCCCAGTCCATTGGTACAGTGTGTGTGTATTTTGTACCTAAATAGGTTATTAATAATGCAGATTTTTTTTTTATTACTGTGGGTTGCCTTAAAGGAAATAAAATATGGTTTGTTACAGCAAGATAACAAAATCCAGCATTTCACAAGGCTTTTACTGTTCCATTTAGGCAATGTATCTAGTTTTCACCTTGGGGTTGTTTGACCATTTCTTGCAATGTGTGGCTGAACTACTGCGCAATAAATCACCATTAGACCAGAAGGGGAAGAATAAAATGTGTTCTCGATCAGGGGCAACATTTGTGTTCCTGCATACAGAGTGGTGTACTTGTATGCTATTGTCTATTATCATTTTTTCCCGTTTCTCATTGTCCACAGACCTGTAGCTTGGGAACACTGAAGGAGGTGACTGGGTGCAAGCTGCTAGAAAGTGTGAACAGATTACCATCACCATTCAATGATGTGAGTGAATGCTGGCAAAGTCAATATATGTTTGGCTGTAACTGTACTATTAAATAATCACCTCTGGACTTCCAGATGTATTTATTTTTAACAAAGCTATTGCTTTAATTGCCTGCTCTGGCTTGGTTCTTATTGGGCTCTAAGAGCCAAGCTGGACCCTTGGCTTGGCTCTTCTTCAAAAGTCCAAGGTTTGGTCACCTTTACTATCTATCTATCTATCTATCTATCTATCTATCTATCTATCTATCTATCTATCTATCTATCTATCTGTCTGTCTGTCTGTCTATCTATCTATCTATCTATCTATCTATCTATCTATCTATCTGTCGGTACCATCCATGCAGTTTTATCTGGAATAAACAGATTAACATAGTGAATGTTGCTCTGATAAATGCCACAGGTTATTACAAGTGTAATTCAAAAGGGGGTCAGTTATGCAGCTTTATGCCAACACTGTCCTAATTTTTACATAAGGAAAGCAGAAAGAACACTTAAGGAGAGGATTTTTGAACACACACACACACACACACACACACACACACACACACACACACATATATATATATATATATATATATATATATATATATTTATATATATTTATATGGGTCCCCTTCACATGGTTGACTTTTCATAAAGTCGACTTTCATATGGTCGAGACCATATGATTGACTTTTGAAAAGCCGACCATGGGGAACCGCTATCTCCGCACAGTGTGAAATGGTAAAATTTCCCACTTCCACACTGTAGTGTGATCTTGGAGTTGGTATATTTAAGTTACTGAGGGGTGTGGCGGGCAGAGCCCCCCATGGGGGGTGCAGGGGGCAGAGCTCCCGCTGCTAACAGTTTAAGGTAAGTGTTTGTTGTGTGTTTATGTTTACTTTACATAGTTGGCATTCTGAAAGTCGATCATATGGTCTCGGCCATATGAAAGTCGACTTTCTGAAATGTCGACCATGTAAAGTAGACATATATATATATATAAAACAGTAGAAATTACTGGGTTATAATGTCCTTTTCAACACATTGAACAGTTTCCAGGACATAGTTTTAAGTTTTTTTGCTGTGGATGGTGTAATGCAGGATCCTCAGGTAGGGCCATGGAAAGATTTATATGAAGCCTGTGAATTAAGATGGCAAGTAAGAACTAATAGATATAGTAAAGCAGGTTTAAATGAAAGTTTGTCTATTAATAGTGTAAGGTTTAAATCCTGTAGCATTTAGTTCTTAGGATATAAAAATATGATTTTTTATTCAAATATAATATTGAGTTAAAATGTTGTAATATAATGAAATCATTATTCTTGCTCATTGGTTGGTGGTCATGTGGCATGTTGGGTATTTAAAAGGGAAATTGTTATTCTTACTAATTGGTTGGTGGTCATGTGGCATGTTGGGTATTTAAAAGGGAAATGAACTTTGTTTTTATTGTTATTCCTACTCATTGGTTGATGGTCATGTGGCATTTTGGGTATTTAAAAGGGAAATGAACTTTGTTTTTATTGTTATTCTTACTCATTGGTTGGTGGTCATGTGGCATGTTGGGTATTTAAAAGGGAAATGAGCTTTTTTTTATGTTCTGAAGAAGTCTTATTGTAAGAGAAGAAAGCAGTTAATTTCTTAAAATATTGTTGGATTGCCATTGGTGTTGGTCTGGTTTGAGGATAGTATGTGATTTTTATAAGGCACTTGTACTTTATATAGCTATCCACCACCCTAGAGTGGACTTGCAAACATTTCCAACTGCAATGTCTTACACAACACAACAATTAATTCTAACAAACACTATTATATATGGAGATTAAGCAATAATATAGGGGAACAGAATAATCAGCAATGGTGTACAAGTGGTAGATAATGCTTTAACAAACATGATGAATGAAGTAACCCCACTCATAGTCAAATACAAAAGACAGACAATAGTTTGTTTTGAATATACAGGTAGCAGGATGAGAAGGTTAATAAGGTTTCAGTTTAAAGAAATGAAGCAAACCTGGGTGGACCACATCCACATATTATGTGGTTATTCATTTTTTTTCAAACTTTCCAAAATGTGCAAGTTTGGTGACAAAATAGCTTTGGCTTCAAAACACTAAGGAGGAATAACTCAGTTGTTTCTACAACATATATCATTTTTCAGTTAGTGGATAACCAACCTAGCCTTGTATTGATGGAAATCTGTCTGACCTCTGATGGCCAGTGGGGGAGTTCTATGTTTTAGTTATGCTGAAGGAAAAGGCTTTGATATAGCATTCAGTTCAGTAGAAAAAAAGCATTGTGGGTGAAGGAGTTACAACCTTATGAGTATAGGGTGCAATGCATTTGTGTTTTTTTCTTTAAAAATAAAGCAAAAACTGTGGATATGATTCTAGTCATCATAAGGTGATTACGCACACTGCTTTTTAGAAAGAGTAAGCACCGCATGATATGCATATCCCTGTAGATAGACATTACCATGTTTAGAGCTATATATATATATATATATTACACCCCTATTTTGCAGGGACAAAATATACTTATTTGCTATGCATTGTGAAAGGAACATACATTATACTACAGTGATCATTTGAACATTATTTTTTTATTAATTTATATTAACTGTGTTATTGGCTTCTACATACGATTAGAAAAAAAGCATTTTAATAAATGTTAACTTCCAGTCAGTATTATTATAAAAACATTTTAATAAATGTTAACTTCCAGTCAGTATTATTATTGAGTCTTGAACTGTCCATATTTTTATCTGATTTCTGTAACGGTTTTCCATATGTGAAGTATTTGATTAGACTACTGGATGTTTGATGTTCCATTTGGTACAGTTTTTGCTGTATTACAGCTCCACCTGGAACTACAACTTGCAGAAACACCCTCTGCAACTCCTTATTTTTACATTTCTGTTTTCGTGATTTTTCTTGTGGTTGTAGCCCCTCTGGTTACTTTGCCTTCTTGGACTTTAACACAAATTGGTACATTTCCCCCCATACAGCTTTCAGTCTTTCCCTTGGATAACGCAGCACCTTGGTTCAGCTGTTGTTACAAGTGCTTCAGCCTGATACCTAAGGCAGAATCATTGCACAAACTGAATAAGTGCCACACTCAGAGAGTGCAGGAGTTAAACAAAGGCATGTAGTTTAGAATGCATTCACACTCCATTCACATTTTCAACATGCCCATTCTCTTCCATCACCATTCACACTTAAAATTGATTTACTCTTTCACCACTACCACCCCCCACACACAATAATAAAGAGAATTATCCATGAGAAGTGCCAACATTAGCAAGAACAGCTCATAATCCAGCCAAGTCGCACAATCCATGGCAAAGATTACTCAGCATTCAATAAAAAAAATAAAACAGCTAAAGTTTAGTGCTTTCATCCTTTAAAACAGCAATACGGACTTCTTTAGAACCCTCCAGTGATGCCTATTAATAATATCCATAGCATGTGACTGTGGAAATTCTCTCCATTAGCAATCAATCATTGTCAAAACAAAAGTTTTAAAATGCTGATATAATGCAATTAATATCAGTAAAAATAAACACATGATTCTCTTAACATGCTAGCATTTGAGCTCACTATACAAAAAATAAACCTACTGAACATTACATAAAATTTTTAATGTCATATTTAAATGTGCTACACTATAAAACCTGACCTTTGTATAAAAAGGTATTCAATATTAAGAATATAAATATAAATACAAATATATGTATACATAAAATATATTTAAACATAGTAATACAAGTCCGTTTATTGAGTATGTATTAAATAATGTTATTAATCAATTAGAGTTTAGCAGCACACAGTTTGAGGGCACTAGTTACTGATATGTAGATACAGAGGCCTGGGGGTCCAGCTGCCTTTAACTGAAGCTGCCAAACAGCTTCCTTGCATTCAATCAATGTTTCCCACTGGCCACCCCTTGGATGTTTAGGCATCATATCTAAGATGGCTAACTTGACTTTTTCATAGATTCATAGATTCATAGATTAGTACTAAGCTAACAGCCCTTGTGAGCTATTTAAGCCTAGCCAATTATCCCTTGTGAGACTCAAACCCTGCACCTTGTGCTTGCAAGGCAAACACCTTAACCATTAGGCCACCCTCCCAACCCTTTGTGTAATAATTTACACAATTCACACTGTGCTTAAACAATGTATCATTTACTTTTCCTCTGTCATAGTAATGTTTGTAAATTCTCCTTCCTAGCATCCTTTCTGCCTTGGCAACTTAGAAGAAATTGCAAAAATCACACACAGCAATATACACACTACCACTTGTGTTACAGCTGCATCCATTCATCAAAACTATAGGCTTTGGATAATCTTTAATGTACAACCATCTCCTTTAGGAATAAACCTACACTGCTTACAGTGTCTACACTTTCTGTCTTATAAACAAATATGGACAAAAAAAGGGTAAGAAGGTTTAGCCTGTAGAGGTGAACTGGGAAAGTGCCATGATGTGTGCACATACTAGTTGTGAGCATATATGGGAGGCCCCAGGGAGGTTTTTGCTATACACATCATCTTTTCTCCTTAAAGAGCCATTGAAGCAGACAGAGGAGGGTACCACCAGGAAGGTACATGATACACATCAATATATGGACCTAGTGATGTAGGGTTCTTCTGTGTGCCCATAAGGGATGTTAAAGCCCCTCTGGAACTGGACAGCTGCACAGGTGAAATAAAATGGTCCAATAAACTTTGGGCAGGTTATTATGATCTCTCCTGAGGTTGTGTAACTCCCCCCACCAGCTAGTAACACAGCTCCTATGTAGCATCAGAAATCCGCCTGTCCATCCATGTCTGTAGCTGCCCACAGTTGTTCATTGCTTCTGCACTGTATACAACCATACCCTTGAGACGTGGAAGCCACACACTGTGGTGCACTCCCTCCCATACTGCTGTATCCACATCCTCAATGGTCTCTAGATTTTTCTTGTGCCCTCTGCTTGTCATCAAAATCTGAATTACAGCAATGACTGCCATGAAACTTGTCTATGTACTATTCATGGCTGTGTTCACCCTGTGCTACTGTAAGGATATCACTCTATTATCCCTAGCTATATGATCTGTCATGTTGTGCCATGTTGTGTGTAACATCAGTGCCAATGTGGTTATGCACACAACAGTAGCTGTATCTATGGTGCAACAGATAGTGCACTTATCTTTGGTGGTGGAAGACTAAAAGTTTGTGGGTTCTATTCCCACTCCCATGAGTGGAGTGCTGATAGTTCAGTGCAGTGCAGCATGGGGGTGGGAGGTACTGCATGCTTGAATGTATCATCCTTTGTATGAGATGTTAAACTGCGGTCCCATCTGCTTGAGTTGGTAGTAGCTCAGGTAGATGTAAAAGATCCCACAGTATCTATTAAAAGCACCAGGGGAAGTTCCCTGATGCCCTGTGGCCAAATTTCCCCTAGTAGTGGAAATACCACTTTGAGTCTCCTCAAAGGCCTGGTATGACTGACCTGATCAACAAAGGATAAATAAAATACTGCCAATGTCCCACCATACAGTGACCATACCATGTGGTACAAATGCCACATTTGCATCTTTCAGTAGAATCATGAAGTAATGGGGCTTCACATGATGTCAATATGTTTTTAAAACATCATCTTTTCAGTACACCATAACATTGACTGAACCATGTAATTGCTGTTTAGATTATAGCATGCACTGGCACGTATGTGTCATCTGCTATGAGGTGTTCCATCTTGAACACATGCTGCGGGTATTTGGACCACTCAGCAGATAAACCTTTCCCAGGTTCTTATCATCATCTTCTGACTCCTCTTCCCCAAAGATATTTAAGAAGGTCTATTATAAATCTAACCACGTATACCTCCCCATGGGAATACTTTCAAGTATGAACAGCAGGCAGCTAGGATGAACCGTAGTTCTCACAGTAACATACATCAGGCTATTAGGCCAACAACAAGGGTCCTTGGCAAAGCCCAAGGTCTGAAGTTTGTCCACAGATGAGCAGAAACAGTCCAATTGGGAGCCATCTGTCCATCTACCTATCTGCCTTGGTGTCCATCTTTATGGACATGTGGGCATGAACAGCAATATCCAGAGGTTGCAAGGTCCCCTTCCAAGCCTGATATCAATGTCCTGACTCTTGCTTGATTTACCAGCCTATCAGAAAAAAAAAATCATGAACAGCCATCCAAAACATCCATGCAGACCACAGGACATTTCAATATTGTTTAAGGGTATTTTTGTAGCAAAAAAACTCAAAGGACTTCATGTCAACTATAAAGATAACACAACCTAACCCTTTTATTCCCAAAGACACCTTTTCAAGGTAATGATTAATCAATCCTTCCTTGTCTATCTGAAGGAGCAAGAGAATGAATGCCGTCTGTGGGCCTCTGAAATGGCTATTCATACATCAAGCTTACAAAACAGTAAAAGAGTTAGAGCCAGTCATTATTAGATGCAGATGCTCCATGGTTCTCAAACTGTTGGGACAAAAAAAACTGGACAAAACCAAAAATAATGGAGGGGGGCAAAGCCCCCAAAATAGGGACAGATTTTAAATGTTGCTCTTGTAAACTGAGAAAGTTGCTAGAATAAATTTTCTTATGTTACTATGCATTTTTCTGAAGGATATGAAGTCTGAAACTCAACTACCTGTCATTATGTAGTGAATTCAGTCCCCACTGATTTGCCACAAAAATCCAGAAAAAACACACATTTTATGAGAAATAGACCAAAAATAGGAGGCAAAATCTGGACATTCTGTGAAAATCTGGTCAGTTGAGAGGTATGAGATGCTCCTATGTGGACTCATCTCAAACACAATGATGTTCACTAAATCTATGTTTGCAGTTACTGCTCATCAGAGGCTGCAGGGAAGAAGGATGATTTTAGTCCTCAGTAAATGGTTATAAAGTTCTCCATCATTTATTCCTTTGACCACTTCTAGAGATTCCCTGCTTAGACCATTCTGCTGTGTAAGTATTATGGTAAACCTTTTGAAGTCTCTGTTAACCCCATCTCATCTGGTGACAATCAGCTATAATTTGGATCTTGAACATTAAAATAGTTCAGTGCTTAAAAGTAGCATGGCTGCCATTTTGAAAGCAAAATGTCCATACCTCAGCAAATGTCTTTGTTTTAGTAGAAATACTGAAAGTGAGATCATTGTAGAGGTGTATTGGGCAATTGTCCATAACAGTTCCAGTTCTCTTTCTTATTTTGGACAAAATCCTCAAATGATCATCATAGTTTATCAGTTTGAAAAAGTTGCAGTCAACCCTGTTTTTAAAGCTCTATGGGCCTTTTCAACTATGATCTGGACAGAAAACTACAAAGCTAGTGGTAACATTTTCTCCAACTATATAACAGCATCTTTTCCTTTAAAAATCTGTTTCACACCCACCAGACAATGAGTATTCCTTGTCTGCTTATTTCCAATTTATTTTATTAATAAACATTTGTAAAATGCATGTGTAGAAACCAAATCAATATTTTAAAATAATGTCTTTTCAAATCACAGCTCACCCATTAGAAGTTCCTTCAAAGAGATAAGAACACTACTTATGTTAGGCGTACATTAATGCCACATGCACCCTGTGGACACTGCCCTATATTCTGTTACATTTTTACCTCTGGAGTGTCTATGCTGTGCTGTTAGGTTGTCTTGGTATCTCAATGTTCATTTCATTTACTTTTCTCCCCCTCTCTCTCTCTCTCTCTCTCTCTCTCTCTCTCTCTCTTATTTTTGATCCCTATTACACCTTGTAACCAATAAGCTTTATTTTCTCTTCTTGACTCATATATTACCCTGCCATCCCAAGCAGTGGAGGGTACCAAGAAAGGAGAGATGAGAGCTGATCTTCGCCATCAGTTTCCAGGAGGCTAAGAGACTTTTATGATGTTTTGACAACCTTCGTGATGCTGGCTACCAAGCTCAGTGAAGTGCGTGCCATGCAGAGCTCCTGCACAGATGGTCACTGCACACTCACAATGCCATCCATGTCTGGTTTTGTACTCCTAAGACCCTACATATACAGAGTGCTTTTCTGGAGCCTTTGCTCACAGGATGCTCTTGCAGTAGGTCAAAACCAACACCCAGATGGTCAAGCCACTTTATCCAACCCTCCCTGGCCAGCTCCTCATGCCCCTAGACTAATAACTGAAACTGAGTCATCTGAGATACATTTGGGTCCCCATGCTTCTGGACAATAGAGTCAGCAAAGTTCTTCTCCTTTTCTGTTTACATCTGTCTTCCAATAGGAACATATTTTCTCATGATTCTGTATAACATATGCTATTTTTTATTTCTATTATTTGTTGGCAAGGAAAACAGTCTGATTTTAATTTGTTTAAATTAGCACATGTAAATCATACATACATGTGCATTACATACAATGCATCCTATCAATTGCTATATAGCGTAACCTATTTTCATGTCTTTTTCATTTCGTTTCATTCCAAATATCGGGCTCCTCTATTTTATGCTCTTTCTTCTGACTTTTTTCTTCCACTCATTCCCTCCTGTATAAAACAAGAACAAATCAGTGCTTCCATCCCCCTATCCTCTGAAAGCTTTATTCCATCTTCCCTGCTACCCTCTTACTCGCCTTCTCTTCCCATTCCCCCAAAAGGCTTATTATGTTCACTTTGGTGTAAAGTAACTGACCGAATTGGATAGGTTACAAGAATATGCATACCGTCTATAT
This sequence comes from Protopterus annectens, assembly GCF_019279795.1. Lineage (NCBI taxonomy): Eukaryota > Metazoa > Chordata > Ceratodontiformes > Protopteridae > Protopterus > Protopterus annectens. Next base: position 1,450,149,602 of record NC_056726.1, read on the forward strand.
GAAGCATTACATTTTGGCTGTTTGGATTAAAACACATTCAATGTCACCTAGACACTACAGACATTTTTTTGTTGTTTAAAGACTGTAATTTCCATGCTATTTACATTTACATTTTATAACTGGAGTTTTAATCATACTTGTAAGATTTCTGCATTTCATAAATTTCATAGAAAACTCATCAACTGGTGTAATCCAACTTTGGACATTGACAAAGAGACTAAACTTTGGGCTATGTTCATGTACAAGTTTAATCAGCTGTAATAATATATTCCTTTCGTAAGTTATTGATAATTGATATTAGTTTACTGTCGTTATTCTTTTACTGGGTGTTATGTGAAATTTTGGTGTTTATATACTTCTCACAATATTTTTCTACTAGTATAAACAATAAAGCTGTTATTGAATAACAAAATAATCATAAAAAAAGTTTTAGGCTTTTAAGCATGTCATAAGAACAAGGGAAAATAAATGTGTCATATACTGCCATATGGTAGGAGACTGGAAATAATAGAATTCAAAGCTGGTTCCATAGGTTTGAATCTCAACAGTCTTAAAAACCTTACCATATTTTAGATTAATTTTCTTATAGCAGTTTCATCTGATCTAAAGTGCAATTCAAACTATACTTAAATTATTACATGTCACAGTGCATGAATGCCCACTAACTAAAAAAAAAAAAAAAAAAGGTTTTGATGGAGAAGCAGTAAGATACAGACTGGTGTGTCTGTACCTTGCTGTAACTGACGGCTCTAAGTAGGTGAATGCCCATGAGAGCAAATAAAACATGCAGCCATGTAGGAAGGAAATCGGCTAACCTGCCAGTATAACAAATGGTGTTATTTTTATTCCCACATTTGGGAATGCATTTGGCTTGACTAATCTGTTTAGAATAGAACAGTGTTTGGTTTTAAAAACTATCCTCTGGGTAATTGCTGTTTCATTGCACTTTGTAAGGCAATGAGCTGCAGTCTTACTGGATGTGAATCCAGGTGAAGCACGAAAGCATTTGACATTAAAGCAATAAGGTGTGGCAAAATCTTGGCTGATGGGGGTATGTACTTAAGTCTCACATGCTGTTGTTACAATGTATAGTCAAGTAAAGATGCTAACATAGGTTTAAATAAGTACATTGTTTTATGCTTAGAAAATAATAAGCATGAAGTACAAGAAGAGCTGTGATTATGTTCCAAAACGGGAAAAAAGATAAACTTGTTACGGGTTTCTGTAGCATGAGACTCAACCATAACAGCATTTTCAGAGGTGTGTAGCATTTGTAACACATCCCCTAAGGTCTGTTATGATTTGGTGTCAGGAAAGAAGGATTTCTTCACCCTTAACAGTCCCTGAATATCTTTCCTCATTTATTGGTGAAAGTTTACAGATGTCAGTTTATAAGTAATTTATTTAAATTAGGACAGCCTTTTAACACTGTCACTGACTTTTTCCTGCAATTATGTTTACTTTCTGTCTATGCAACAGTACACACTAAGTGCTGTACAGGTTTTCTAAGCTGGTAAAGCACTTCAGCTTTTTTGTTTTGGTAACTGGTCATACATAGAGTAGATAACAGTCCATACACTATGCAATGTGTTTTGGCTTTTCCCAGTTAGGTATTGCCACAGCAGATCAACGGTCCACAGAATGATTGGCAGTGGAGTATTTACAGTATCGAGTTGCCAGCCTAGCACCAAACCTTCACAGAAGGCATGCACATTCACACACACACCTACCTGCATGTCTTTAAAATTCAGTTGACCACAGGGAGGACATGCAGACTCTGCACAGAAGGCATCCAGCCAAGAATCAAACCGGAGAGCCTCTTGCTGTGAGGCGGCAACGCTAACCACTGCACCACCACAGCTATAACACTCCGTACACTATAAAGTGTTATAAATGGTTTCCATTGGTCATACCAGTTATTATGTGTTCTCAACAATCATGCCAAGATTTGCTCGGGAGGTGAGTTTCTTGACATCCATGTCTTGAACACATAATAATGTGGTTACGGTTGGAGACATAACCATAGCCCTCTGTGTTAAGCATTAGCAGTGGGCGTGGTAGGACTAATGGCAATACAGAAAGAGAAATCTATGAGTTGTGTTCTCAGTATTTTTAAGTAGCAGCAATGTGTTACTACTACTAAAAAGGTAGTCATTACATACATTACTGTATGCGCTTTTGGGTCCCACTTAAGAAATAGTTATTGGACTGCCTTAGGGGAATTCAGGGCAGAGAAACCAGCTGGGTAAATAGGAAACAGGGCAAGGTATGTGAGCAGATATTGGTGGAACTCAGATTCCTCCATCTAGAGACTAGGAGAGGTTAATGGTAGTATGGTACATCTGGGTACGGCAGGGAACTATCCTAAACAGAAAAGAACAAAACAGAGAGGAGAGAATGCAGTTAGTAGAGTGTAAGTGCTTACTTTACATTAACTTTACAAATCTATGTTTTCAAAGACAGAGCTGCTAACCTGCTGAAATATTACTTCAAAATAGTTAATGGAAAAAGAATGGAGACATCCAAAAAGATATGGAACATGTAGAAATGGGAAAGAGAGGGCCAGAAAGGAGCTAGACTAAGTGCATTTAAGCAGAGCTCAAAATGATTGTCTCTCTCCTTCTGCCATCAAATAAATGAAATCAAATGTGTTTCATTTCTTTCATAATTCACTTTATATTGCATTATTGCAATTTTATGTTTGGGTGGGAGCATGTCATATGATCAAACGTGATTTCAAAGAATGCAAAAAGAATGAGTGCTGTTCACTAAAATAAGATTTCATGACAGTGGAGTTTGCTTCTTTCTCCACTGTAGTGTGACCTCGGAGTTGGTATATATAAGTCACAGGATGTCCCCCAATATGGTAAGATGCAGGGAGACTTCACCCCTGCAAAAACATTATTGAGTTGTTCAGCAAAGGTGGTTGTAAAGAACAGTTTTTGTTTTCTTGTTTTTCCATTCATTGAAACTACCTTCGATAAGTTGACATGAATCCTGGTGGGCTGCATATAACTTCTGTTCTCATTACTTATATTATAAGTGTAATTTCTGAGTTATTGAACAATGCAAAATTTATCAGATTCTTGTGACAAGCCTGTTACAATAAAGGAACCTTTTAAAGTATGCATTATTTTATTAGTGAGTGGGTAGGCGTGTTAGATATGAACTATTTTATTAAGGAGAGGGTAGGTGTGTTAGTTAATTTGTTAATTGGGTGGCGCCACTAAGTTCACTGAGGGCATCCCGATATTGCATGAGACCTGGAGACAATAATGAGCACAGTGCAACAAATAAGGGGTGTATTTAGTAAGGTATTAGACAGAACAGGTACATACATAACATAGCCTTCACAGGTTCGTAGGCACATACTAGAGTACTCATCTATGAGGATCTTAAGCAGCTCAGCCTTACATTCCAATAGTAGTTTTTTCACTGTATATCTGGCATACAATTAATGCAGAGATATGTCTCTCAACCTGCAGAGATTCAAAATAAGTACAACGGTCTTGAAAAGTAGGTACCTTCAGCAAAATATTTGGGCATCTAATTAGCATAACATTTGAATACCAAATATCACATATCTCTTCCAGCTTACAGTAGAAATGGATACTTAATCACACATACTTGTCATGTATTAAGTCAACCGTCTATATTTATAACTCTTAAATAACTATCTATATTTTCTTTCCTTACATCATGTTACATTTACATCTTTCATAGAATCTTAGGATAATAGGATCATAGGAGGTTACTAGGCTAACAACCCTAGAGCCTTTTAAGCCTAGTCATTCATGCCTTAATTTTCACAATTAGCAATGCCCATTGGCTAGAATGGCTTTGGTGTATGTCTGTGCCTTAAGGTATCTACAAACTGCCCCTGTCCATAAGGGCCACAGACAATGAGCCACGGGTGAATTTACAGTTTCCCCAGTCATTGGTCCAAACTGCATTTGAACAGGCTTAGGGAGGAGTTCTGTTTCATTTGAATGAGGAGCCTGTTCCAGAGAAGGGTTAATCTATGTGATACATATCGGTCCCTCCAATATGTTTTGTTTATGTCACAGACAAAGTTTAGATCCTAAGATCAGGAAATTCTAGTGCTGTTTGTTATGCAGATGTGTAGCAGATCCATCAAGGCTGGATCTCCATCAAGGCTGTATCAGAGAATACCTTGTAGGCTAGGCATAGATCACCCCTCAGCAGTCTGTAGGAGACCAAGCACAGGGACAAGTTGGTCTGGGACATATTATCTATGCCCTGTATTATTTTAGTGAGGAGCATTGTAGCCACTCCAGCTGTTGCAAATGCCTTATCAGCTACATGCTAAAGGATGCATTATACTCGCTTAATGGTCTAATGAGGGCTGAGTATAGTGGGACCATGCTCTCCTTAGGTCTGGACACCATGCTCTTAATTATAAGCTGCACTACATAGAAGAATTTTCTCATCACTATGGACACATGGTGATCAAATGTCAGGTTGCTGTCAACCTGAGTTTCTAAGTTCCTTACCACTGGATCTACACTTATGGAAGTAATATCAGTTATAATTGTGATGCCCGTGCCCTGGCCCAGCAATCAAGGAGCCTCAGTCCTCACCACTAACACCAGAGAGGGCGTATTATATATGAGGAAAGGATAACAAATACACACAGTAAAGTGCAATTTCCCTTATGAGCACACAAAGATCACAGTCAGTCTGGGGCTGGTTGCTCCCTTGCTCCCCAGGTCCCCAATAAGACTCCCCACTGGCACAGCTATAGGGTCAAGCTCTCAGCCAGCTGGGCAAGGTAAAGTCTCCAGCACCATCTCTGTCCAACCAGTGCTTCGTGTCCCTGCCCAAGTAGCTGACACACATACACTTTGAGATAAGAGTTTACACAACCACACAGACACTTCTGGGGAAGGCTGTCGCAGGTTCTCCAGTTGTGCCCGTTTTCCCCAGACTATACAGTAGTACCACTTGCCACCACCCAGCTAACAATTATCAGCTACTCAAAGACCCTTAAAAGGGTGTCCAATTATTACTGTGCAATATTATTATCCAATTGGTAAGTGTGACTAATCAGTCAAAGCTTATTTGGAGTGACTTGGACAGTAAACTCTATAAATATGCAATGTACTCTGGAGCTTAAATTATCTCTACAGAAACCAGCCACAGTTAAAATGTTTTAAAATATTTAATAATAAATAATTAAAACCACAAGACAATACTTTCTACTACACAGTCAGTGCTAGTCAAGAGTTCAGAGATCACACAGAAATACTTAAAATAAATTAGTAGTACAGTTCTGACATCACAGAAGAACACTTAGTCTAATCTTTCTAGCTTTTAGCTATTCCTAAAAGAAAACACAAGTCTAAGATAACTTACACAAGACAACAGGCAGAGTGCTGTGAGTTGGATGATCTAGACAAAAATGCTCGATGCCTTCTGATTTTCTCTGTTTAAATTGCCTTTGCAGTTCTGATAAACATTACATCATACTTTTTCACTTTCCTGGAGTTCCCAGGCTACACATTAACTGCATTTACATTCTTAACATCTCCCTTTTGTTATCTTGCAGCTGGTCAGGAACAGAACAATAAAAATACATTTGCATGTTTAAATCTAACCATTTAACTCTTGGTTAAAACAATAGAAATAATTTCTTCATCTAGACTTTCCGGCACCACTGTCTACTTCAAAGGGTCACCACATGCTTTACTTTGGTCAGTAGAGTGCACTGTTGTCACATTTATTTCCAGTTCCACATGTAACAGTATTTCTTTACATTTAAGACAACAAGCCTGTAGTTTACATTCATATTTACAAATGACAGGATTATCTGCAAAATTCTGTCTGGCTAGGCTGGCAGCCTTCACAATTCTCTACCAGTCTTCACAATAACTTTCATGGGTGATCATCTTTTCAAAGGGTATAATTTTGAATTTTTTGCATTGTATTTTAGGCCATGGTTATGAAACCAATTATTTGTCTATATCAGACTCTCCTGGAGGATAGCTACATCTCTGAAGGATTCAGTGATTGCACTCAGCTCATTATTGTCAACAAATCTGGTCAGCCAAAGGCCCGCTACATTTACCTAGACTTAAGAGAAGTATATTCTGAACAGGAGAGATCTCAGTACTCAGCCCTGTGGGATACAAATAGTAACAGTGTAACAGTCCTCCTGATGGAGGTGGATTCCCCAGCCTGAATTCAGGTGTCCTATCTGTGAGCCATTGTGTGACATAGGGATTTATGCCTAAATTTGTGAAATTGTCTACAATACCTGAGTGAGGTACTGTTTTGAATGCCTTAAACAGCTCAAGATAGGCAGTATGTACCATTTTACCCTCTTCCATGTCTCTAGTAACCTTCTCAAAGAAGCCCACCAAGTTTAGTAGGCAATACCTGCCCTTGAAGAACTAAATTGTGATTGGTCCAGTGTTTGAAGATTTCCTATGCCTTTGTTTATCAGAAACATTATAATTATTTCCATGGCCTTGCATATAAGCTTAGTCTAACCAGTCAAAATTATGGTCTGTATTTCCTTGGGTCTGTTGATGATCCACCTTTGTGTAGAGGGATGACTGTTGCAGTCCTCCATTCCCTAGGGACCAGTCAAAATTATGGTCTGTATTTCCTTGGGTCTGTTGATGATCCACCTTTGTGTAGAGGGATGACTGTTGCAGTCCTCCATTCCCTAGGGACAAAGCCTGTCAGGAGGCTGTGCTTGAACAGAGATTCTAGTGGGTCTGACAGGTCATGTTTCAAGCTATTTATGAGGCATTCTGGGGTATTATTAGGACCCAGTAATGCAATGTTTTTAGCTCTGGAGACTACAGTGAGGATCTGGTCTTTAGTGATAGTTGGGGAAAAATGGTAGAGAGTATTTCCTGGGGAAACACTCTTTTCCCATTTTCACCTTTCTATTCCATATTTCATATTTCATGGGATCTTAAAATTTTTTATTAAATTATTTTGCTGCCATCTGAATCCAAAATCTCTTTAATTTGTTACTTTCAAAATATCTTAAATTGAAAACTTTGCTAAATCACTTTGAAATAATCATTTCTAACTTACTCTGTATACATAATTTCTATTTCCTAAATACCGTACATATATGGAAACAGTAAGTGAAATTGTGCATTCAGTATGTCTTACTATGTAAAATATCTTACAGTGTTATTTATGTATAAAAAAGTTACATTTTTCTGTACTGTGTATTAATTTTGTGTGTGTGTGTGTGTGTGTGTGTGTGTGTGTGTGTGTGTGTGTGTGTGTGTGCGCGTCTGTGTGCTTTTGTGTCTGTGTGCGGGTGTGTCTGTGTGTGCGTGCGTGTGTCTGTGTGTGTGTGTGTGTGTGTGTGTGTGTGTGTGTGTGTGTGTGTGTGTGTGTGTGTGTGTGTGTGTGTGTGTGTGTGTGTGTGTGTGCATTGTCCTTAATACTTTCTACATAGTCAGACATTTGCAGGTAGGGTCTTTATTCCAGAAGTGAGACAGGACGGTGTCCCAGGATGTGTCCTACATGAGCTCAAAGATGAACTAACCCCTCACCTAAACACACTGTTCAAACTCAGCCTGTCCACAGGCTACGTGCCCATAGAGTGTTGCACAGCAACAGTTATTCCACTCCACAAAGGCGGAGCCACAACAGACCCTGGGAACTATCGCCCTATAAGCCTGACTAGCTTAGTCTGCAAGGCTATGGAGCGCATCATCATGGATTTCATTGACAGAGACATTGGGAACCTCCAAACACTGGACCCTACCCAGTTCAGCTTTGTTAAGGGCAGATCGTGCATCCTAAACCTGGTGGACTTCTTTGACAGTTACCAAGACTATAGACGAGGGAAAGGTGATCCACACAGCCTACCTAGACCTCGCAAAGGCCTTCAATACCATTCCCTGTTCTGGTATTATAGACAAGCTTACCAGCCTGAACATAAACCACTACATCATGAGATGGGCTGGCAACTGGCTCACAGACAGAACCCACATGGTAAGAGTTGCGAGAGCTAGGTCTGACTCTAAACTGGTTACAAGTGGCATTCCCCAGGGCTCAGTCCTAGGACACCTCCTGTTTGGCATACACTTCTCAGAGGTACAGGCTAGCACAGGAGGACTATGGCTGACCAATTTCACAGATGACTGCAAACTAGGGGTCATAATTGACTCTCTGGCTGACACAGACATCCTCCAAAAGGGTCTCACTGAGACAGATACCTGGTGTCAAAACCATGGCCTCAAGCTAAATGCCAAAAAAATAATGTACCCACAAACTATCACATAGGTGGTAACCCCCTAAATACAGAAGATGCAACAAGGGATCTGGAGACCCTAGTAGATAGTAACCTATCCTTTGATAATCACATTTCCAAAGTGGTTAGAAAATCCTTCTATGTGGCCCACCTAATCACAAAAGGGCTTGCATGCAGATCAAAAGAGGTCATTGTGCCCCTCTCTGCATCACTCATCAGACCCATCATAGAGTACAATGCCCCATTTGGGATGTACCTTACAAGACACCTGCAACAGCTGGAAAGACCACAGGAGTACCTCACCAAGAGGATCACTGGCCTCAAACAGATGCCCTATGCATCTCGACTGAAGAAACTCCAGCTGTACTCAGTTGCATACCGCCTACTCGTAGGTGATCTCTGCCTGACATACAAGACCATGTCCAACCCAGAATTGATGGGTATGCTCCACCTAAAGAAAACCATATCCCCTCGAGCCACACGCTCTATGGATCTAAACCTCACCACAACAATAAATAGGACATGCTGGAGGGATAGATTCCTGTCCCAGAGATTTCTCATGCTCTGGAATAAGATTCCAATCTACATCAGGCAGAGCTCCTCACTAACCTCCTTCAAGAGAAACCTTGACGAGTGGATGGGAAACAGAAAGTTTACCCCGGGGATCACTTCAATGGCTCTGCTGGACAGAGGCACAGGGAACTAATCTAAGGGGGCAGCAAAAGCCAACACATTCTGGCTAGGCTGATAAATGCCTTCGGGCAGATAGCCTAGTACCTACCTATGAACCTATGAGCCTATGAAAGTACTGTTGTGTAAGTTGCAGTTACCCATAACAAAATATGTTTGAATTCTTCACTACTACAGTAGTTTTTAGGGTATATAGTTTGTATCCTACCTAGAATACAACAACCACGCGGCTCCACAAAGCTCTGGCTCCCTTCCACACATTTACTCTGACTGTTGATTGGCCAGCATCAAGGATGGAAATCGACAGTCAGAGTGAATCTTTCCTCTTGACTTTCTTGCCTACATACATATATATGGGATCGGTACTGATCCCTGAAGGAACTTTTGACCCAAGCACAAACAGCTGGGCATACTTCTGCGAAAGTGCTTTTTACTGAAAAAGAACTTTCGTAGAAGTATACCTGCAGCTAGAGCGAGTCGTGGGGGAATGACTTGTGGCGATCGTACTACGGTGTGGATAAAGGAATATTCCCTTTTCCTCACTGTAGTGCGATCTTGGAGTGACAATATTAAAGTAGGGGTGTGGAGGGCACAGCCCCCCACATGGGGGGGGGGGTGCAGGGGGGATTGCCCCCCTGCATAAAAGTAGATTTATTGTTTTGTTTTGTTTTTTACCCACTTTAACAAAAGTGCTTTTTCAGTGCAAGTGCTTTCATTAAAGTGTGTTCGGTGATTGTGGATTCGGACTATTGAACTTTCGTTCAATAGTCCTAGATCCATACATATATATATATATATATATGTATAGAGAGAGAGAGAGAGAGAGTGAGAGACAAAGAGAGAATGGCCCAATCTTCCAGAACTTGTAAAACATAACAACAACGGTATCTATCTATCTATCTATCTATCTCTCTCTATATACAGATATAGATAAACATATGCACATATATTGTGTTGGTTACATTTCTAGTAATCATTTTAATCGGAGTTGCTGGCTACTGAGACTTGTCTGCATATATCAACTGGACACAAGCTGATTTAAGTTTACTTTTCTCTGCACTTATTTAAGATGTGATTCAGTAAATATTTTGTGTCTTTGATTCAGTAAATATTGTGTGTCTCTGTCTATCTGCAGTTAGCTGCCTGAAGTGTGAAAAAGTGTAGCCATCTGGGCTCATTGAAAGTTGTTAGATTGCTTTGAAATTCCTGTGTTAGTGTTAGCCTGGGGGGGTTCTGCTTGCATTAAAATCTGTGTTGGTTACATTTCTAGTAATCATTTTAATCGGAGTTGTTGGCTACTGAGACTTGTCTGCATATATCAACTGGACACAAGCTGATTTAAGTATACTTTTCTCTGAACTTATTTAAGATTTGATTCAGTAAAGATTTTGTGTCTTTGATTCAGTAAATATTGTGTGTCTCTGTCTATCTGCAGTTATCCCCCCCCCTTCCCTGTTTCTTGTTGTGGTGTTAATCTTGGTGGCTTTGGAATTGCCCGTCCCTGCTGTAAATTTGTTTTTGCAAACTCCTCCTGGACCCATCTCATTTGCTCACTCAACTGAGTACAGTGAGATCATATTTTGATTTCAGATACTCCTACCAGTCCCATCTCCTCTGCTGTGTACAGAGAGAGCACTTGGGAAGGACATTCCTCTATAGTATCTTAATCTGTTCTGTTTCCTCCCTCTACAAAAAAAAAAAAAATCCACTTCATCTGCTTTACTGTATTTGTGTTTCTTCCTACTTTATTACCTTATTTTGCTTTTGCCTCTTCTTAAAATTACTCAATTGAATTTATTCTGCTGCCTTTATTACTGCTTGTTAATAGCCTGATTAAATTGTAACTGTTATTCTAAGGCCTTTGGTTTAAGCACTTGGGCTTCAAACATTTGTTTTAAATTAAGAAGGTTTGTGGTCTGCACTGTTGTGGCAGGACAGGTAGCGTACATCCTTCTAAGTTGGGAACTGCTGATTGAAGGCTCAGTGTCTGTTATTCTAAAAGTGCATTAGTTCTGGGTAAAGGACTTGGGCTTCAGGCCAGTTATTTTACATTAAGAAGGTTTGTGGTCTGCACTGTTGTGGCAGGACAGGTAGCTTACATCCTTCTGAGTTGGGAACTGCTGATTGAAGGCTCAGTGTCTGTTATTCTAAAAGTGTATTAGTTCTGGGTTAAGCACTTGGGCTTCATTCCAGTTATTTTACATTAAGAAGGTTTGTGGTCTGTACTCTTGTGGGAGGAGAGGCTAGATTCTGCCCTTCTGAGCTGGAAATTTCTGGTTAAAGGCTTATTGCGCATGCTTACTTGAACTGTTTCTTTATGAAATCGGTACGCCTTGTTTGCTGTAGCATAGACTAGATTCAGGCCTGCTGGTTCTAGCTTTGTTTTTATAACTTGTGCACTGATCCAGGCTGTCTTTTTTGGAGAAGGTTTCTCTGTATCCTAGAGGCAGGAGTCGGCAGTTAGAACTTGTCTGATTGAAGACTGCTGGAACAGGGCTCAGTTTTGAGCTTTTTAACTGGTTAATTGGGTAAAGTGTTGTTTTGATTGTATCTGCTCTATTTTCTGAAATATATATATATATATATATATATATATATATATATATATATATATATATATATATATATATATATATATATATATAAGGTCATTGCTGAATCCAGGGCTGTGTTACAAGTTTCTGTGTTGCCCATACCTTACTTGGATTGAAGGAAGTTTCATTGTTCACCTGTGAGAGAGGGGAGCTTTGAGCAGCCTATCTGTTCCTGGAGGAGTGGTTTCAGCCCAGAAGTTAGTAGTTTATTGACCATTTTGGGCTAATTTTTATCTCTTTCACTTCCCTGCTATAAAAAATGCATCTGTGCAGTTTTTGCGCTTGTATTCTACTCAGCAAGTGCCTCCCAGGTGTTCTGCAAAGTCTACAGTAGCAGCGAGACAAAAGAGAGACGTTGGAGTGATTATCATTTTTCTGCTTTTCTTGCTGTCTTAACTAATGCCGCCCAAACCGAAAGTTTTTTTAGCATTTCTGTGATTTAAAAAAGTTTGTTATTGCTACATATTGTACTTATTTGCTGCATGCACTTAAATTAAGTCATTTTTGTGTTTAAATAATCTGTTTAACTGTTGTAGGCTACACACTAAAGTGCGATAGCCTTTTCTGTGCATTTAAAGTGTTATTTTGATTGTATCTGCTCTATTTTCTGAAAAAAAAAAAAAAAAAAACAACAAAAAATATACTTTTTCCCGCCTTTCTGAACTAGTATATTCCAGTTTTCAGATTATTGCTGAATCCAGGGCTGTGTTACAAGTTTCTGTGTTGCCCATACCTTACTTGGATAGAAGTAAGTTTCTCTGTTCACCTGTGAGAGAGGGGAGCTTTGAGTAGCCTATCTGTCCCTGGAGGAGTGGTTTCAGCCCAGAAGTTAGTAGTTTATTGGCCTTTTTGGGCTAATTTCTATCTCTTTCACTTCCTTGCTATAAAAACTGCATTTGCGCAGTTTTGCACACAGGGCAGTGCTGGTTAGCTAGAGTTAAACTATTCTCGACTCCATGAAGTCTACTCTTCAATTTTTCCCTTGGAACTAGACAAACCTTCAACTTTAGCACTCAAATCATTCATTTTGCAGTCAAGCACTTACTAAAAACTCATAGCAAGCACTAATTAACCCTAGCACTAGACCCCCTATACTGTCTAGAAGGACAAGGCTCTCTATTCGTCCCCACCAGTTAATCAGAAAAATAGCTTACTCTACCTATTCAGGCATGTCCAAAGGGCAGCTTCAGGTGTATTCTCCAGTCCAACTGGTGAATCTGGGCATTTTGAGGCAATGTTACAACTGCTTCATGTACACAGACAACCCTTTCCTCCTTCCACCAAACACTAATATATGTGAGAGATGCAATTATACAGCCAAACTGGAGGCAAAGCTCTCTCAACCCAAGACTGGAACTGACAGTCAAGAGGAGAAGGGTAATACTTGCAACACACCACCAGTCTCACATAGACCTAATAAACCAACACCGACAAATAACACACATAAAAACATGAAAACATACTCGGAGGCTCTAAATAAAAATCTGCAAAAGCAACAGAGACCTCCAAAGCAGACATCCAAGCAACCTCCACACCCCATCACCAACCATGAAACACATACTTCACATAATCAGTGTACCATGCAATCACAGCCCTTAAGGTAAAATAACATACCAACCACACTAGTAATAGATGACTCTATAGTCAGGCACACTGATGTCCCACTAACTACCCTGGACAAGGAGAAGGTTACAGTTAGCTGCCTCAGGTGCCAGGATCCGCCACATAACACAAGCACTCAGGTCACTCCAGAGCAATTACAAATATGACTCTGGCATTGTCCATGTTGGTGTGAATGACCTCAGATGTACCTCTCTGGACTACATGAAAAGGGACATGGAAGAGCTCTCTGATCATGTAGCCATGGCCGGTATGACCCTGACCCTGAGTAGCATCCTGCCCTCACCAAGAATGATGCCACAGTATAAAGAAAAAATTATCAATTTCAACACTTGGATAAGTTTCTGGTGTCATTCAAAGGGGATCTAGTATCTGTCTGCCTGAGATGACATGCTCAGCAAGCCACGTTGCTTCGCAAGAGATGGCTTGCACCTTTCACCCTTAGGCTTTCGAATACTGGCCAAGGCTCTTGCCGCCCCCATAGTGCCTTTTTTAGGCAAGGCTCAAAAGACAAACCAACCACCCTAAATAGCACAGGTAACCAAAAACTGAGGGTAATGCTACTCAACACTAGAAGTCTAAACCTCAAAATGCTCACACTCGAGGCACTCCTCGGTATCGAGAACATCGACATCTGAGCAGTAACAGAAACCTGGTTTAAGGCTCCTGAGAGCACCCCAGCACTACTAGGCTATAACTCATACCATACCTTTCAGCCACAGAACCAGGACCGAAACACAAAAGGTGGGGGTTTATCCATATTCATCAAGGATACCCACACCTCCAGGTTAGTGGTGCAGCACAATGCATCAGAGATCATCCATGTGCAACTAACAATGGGCAAAACTGCAATCCAAATTGTAAGCTTGTACAGATGACCACCATGACCCAGGAACCCCATTCCGCATTTCTGGAGACACTGGGAAATATGAAGGTCCTACTAAGCACCCTAATACTGGGTGATTTCAATTACCCAAACATAAACTGGGAGAACTACTCAAGTACTAACTCCCTTGCCCAACACTTCCTAGAATTTATAAACTCGAATGCCCTGGATCAACTGGTCAACACCCCCACCAGAGGGAACAACATATTGGACATGGCCATAACCAACATGGGCGACTGGTGTTCCAAACCGGTGGTCAACCCCTCGCTGGTTAGATCAGACCATAGACTAATCACTCTGGATATCCACATTACGCCCCCACCCCAATCAAGGAAACCACCGTGAAAAACTTTTCAAAAGCAAACTTCACGTTACTTAAGACTGAGGTGGAAAGGGTCACAGCCCCTATGCTAAAGGACAATGCTGTCCAAGCTGCTGAAACCTTTACAAAGGCACTCTATGAGCATTTGCAGGAATGCATGGATCATGCTATCCCAAGTAAAACCAAGACTCACTCCTCCAAGAAAAGGAAACCAGTCTGGTGAGCCCCTGCCATAAACAAGCTATACAACAGAAGGAGGAAACTAGTACAGAAAAGAGTAAAATCCCAAGAAGGAAAGACATCCCTGATCACTATCAGCAAGAAACTACGATCCCTCATTAAATCATCCAAGGCTAGTTTCAAAAGAAAAATTGCCAATGATTCCAAAGATAGCCACAAAGCATTCTTTAGCTATGTCAAGAACCTAAGTGGAAACTTTCAGATCTGCTCTGAGTTAGTACAGAATGGTACAAAATACACTGAACCGACTGATATTACCAACATTCTGGCAGACAGGTTTAGTGCAAACATCACCCCCCTCTCACCCCATAAAGGGCCCATAACCATACCAGAAGAATGTAGGGCCCTATCAATCACAGATATACAGGTTGAAACAGCCCTATCCAAAGAAAACACAGCTTCAATGGGACCAGACGGTGTCCCAGGCTGTGTCTTACAAGAGCTCCAAAATGAACTGACCCCTCACCTAAAGACACTGTTCAAACTCAGCCACTCTACAGGCTACGTACCCACAGAGTGGTGCACAGCAACAGTTATCCCACTCCACAAAGGTGGAGCCACAACAGACCCCAGTAACTATTGCCCTATAAGCCTGACTAGCCTGGTCTGCAAGGCTATGGAGCGCATCATCATGGAACTCATTAACAGAGACATTGGGAACCTCCAAACCTTGGACTCTACCCAGTTTGGCTTTGTTAAGGGCAGATCATGCCTTCTAAACCTGGTGGATGTTTTTGAGACAGTTACCAAGGCATTAGACAAGGGAAAAAAGGTCCACACAGCCTACCTTGACCTTGCAAAAGCTTTTGACACCATTCCCCATTCTAGTATTATAGACAAGCTCACCAGCTTGAACATAAACCCCTGCGTCACGAGAGGGTTGCCAACTGGCTCATGGATAGAACCCACATGGTGAGAGTTGCAGGCTCTACATCTAACTCTAAACCGGTTACCAGTGGCGTCCCCCAGGGCTCAGTCCTAGGACCCTTCCTGTTCAGTATATACTTCTCAGAGGTACAGGCAAGCATAGGAGGACTATGGGTGACCAAGTTCACAGATGACTGCAAACTAGGGGCCATAATTGATTCTCCAGCTGATACAGACACCCTCCAGAAGGGTCTCACTGAAATGAATACCTGGTGTCAAAATCATAGCCTCAAGCTAAATGCCAAAAAGTGCATAGTCATCCCCTCTGGAAAAAATAAAGTACCCGGTGAACTACCACATAGGTGGTAGTCCCCTAAATACAGAAAATGTAATAAGGGATCTGGGGACCCAAGTAGATAGTAATCTGTCCTTTGATAATCATATTGCCAAGGTGGTTAGAAAATCCTTCTATGTGGCCCACCTAATCACAAAAGGGTTCACATCTAGAACAAAAGAGGTTATTGTGCCTCTCTACTCATCACTCATTAGACCCATCATAGAATACAATGCCTCATTTGGGATGTACCTTACAAGACACATGCAACAGCTGGAAAGACCACAAAAGTACCTCACCAAGAGGATTACTGGCCTCAAACAGATGCCCTATGCAGCCCGACTCAAGAAACTCCAGCTGTACTCGGTTGCATACCTCTTACTCAGAGGTGATCTCTGCCTGACATACAAGGCCATGTCCAACCCAGAACTGATGGACATGCTCCACCTAAAAAAAAACTAATCCTGGAGAGCCACATGCTCTAGAGATATAAACCTCACCACAACAATAAATAGAACATGGTGAAGGGATAGATTCCTGTCCCAGAGACTCCCCATGTTCTGGAACAGGATTCCAATATACATCAGTCAGAGCCCCTCACTACCACTCTTCAAGACAAACATTGACGGGTGGATGGGAAACAGAAAATTTACCCCGGGGATCACTGCAGTGGCTCTGCTGGAAAGTGGCACAAGGAACTAATGGCTCTGCTGGACAGAGGCACAGGGAACTAATCTAAGGGGGTGGCGAAAGCCAACACATTCTGGCTAGGCTTATAAATGCCCTTGGGCAGATAGCCTAGTTCTTACCTATGAACCTATGAACCTATGGAAAAAAACATTTTATATGCCAACAACAATTATATACGATAATGGGGGGGGGGGGGTTGGGTACAGAAATTGCAGCAGTGAGGAATTTGAACATTTACTGTTACGGATAAGTTCATAATTACACACCTGTGCTATGTTCACCATTCCTACTTCGGTAGTCTTTAAGCTATTACCAGAGCCTATCCAACCTGGAAGGAGGAAGAATACAGGAGACCCGACAGAGTGGTCTTAGTGAAGCCTGTAATTAACCTGGGAAAGGAATCCAGTCTGTAATAGTTTCTAAGAGTATGTGCAGGGGACTATGTAGCTACCTCTGGAATACTAAAGACCACCCCTTTCCAGTATGCCTTTGAAGAAGACAACGCTCTAATGGAATGTGTCTTGATACTGCCAGGGACTGATTTACCATGGTGGGAATAGCAAACGGAAATAGATGAGGACAACCACCTGGAAACTGCCTGTTAAAACACAACATGCTCCTTTTTTGTCTTATGATAAAAATAAGCAGCTGGTCAGCTTTTATAAAGGACTTCATTCTGTCAAGATAAGTACCTGAACTGCCTATACACACTCAGAGTATGCAGAATCCTTCTCCTCCTGTATTATATGTCTGAATAGAAAACTAGGAAACCAATGACTTGATTCAAGGTAAACACTGAAACCACTTTGGGCATAAAAGAGGAGTTTGTTCTTAATGTGACCTTATCTCTATGGAATATCAGACAGGGTTCACCAACCATGAGAGCCTGTAACTCAGGTACTGTTCTTGTAGATGTCAGAGCAATGATGAGTATAGTTTTCCAAGTCATGAACATCAAGTCAGTCTGATGAGCAGGTTCTAGAGGAGATGTAGTTAGTTTTTCCAACAATAAGCTAAGATCCCCAGAAGGAGCAACTTGCTTATGAGGAGGTCTCAGGTGTAAAACTCCCTTCAAAAACTGTTTTACCATAATTGGAGGAAAAAAAGGGAGAATCCATGGGCAGACATGCTGAAATGGACAGAAGATGAACCTTTATAGAGGCATAAGCAAGTCCAATAGTAACTCAAACAAATATTTCAGTACCAGTGTTACAAAATCCCTGATGGATCCTCATTATTGGCTACGAACCAGTTAGAAAATCCCTTCCATTTGCCAATATATAATTTCCTAATAAAAGGTTTTCTTGCCTACTTTAGTGTCTGCTGCATATTGCCATGAAATAAGTGATAAAAGGTATCAGAACTGAATCATCCAGGTGGTTAGTTGAAGTTATTTGAGACAGATGTGTATCAAACTACCCCTGTCTTCTGTAAGGACGTCAGGTCTGTAAGGAAGCATGTAGTAATTGCCCTTTGACAATTCTATACAAAGGATAAGCAGTGTTGCCTGGGCCAAAAGGCAGTCACCACAATTATTTTTGGAGAATATTTCTGAATCTTCAGAATTACCCTGGATATTAGTGGAAAGGGTTGAAGTGCATAATGGTACATTTCTGTCTATAGGAAATAAAATACATCTGTTTTCTAGGCTTGCTTTCAAGAAGTCCTAGTGAAGAGTTTGCTTAGTTGTCTGTTTTGAAATATGGCAAACAGATTTATTTAACATGTTCCCCTCAATGGCATCATAGGTTCATAGGTTCATAGGTTAATACTAGGCTATTTGCCCTGGGGCAATTATAAGCCTAGCCCGATTCTGTATGGCTTACGCCACCCCTTGATTTGAGTATACTGTGCCCTTTTTAAGGTTTAGATTACTGTGCATCTGTCTAATAGTGACACGGGAGTAATCCCTGGGACAAACCTACGATCCCCCATCCACTTATCGAGATTCTTCTTGAAGAGATTTAGTGAGGTGCTCTGCCTCACATGAACTGGAATTCTATTCCAGAGCAAAGGGAGCCTCTGGGTTATGAACCTGTCCCTCCAGCAAGTTCTATTTATTTCTGTGCTGAGGTTCAAGTCCCTCGAGCGTGTGGCTCTAAGGGATTTAGATTTACTGAGGTGGAGCATGTCCATTAATTCTGGATTTGACATAGCTTTGTATGTCAAGCATAGATCGCCTCGAAGTAGGCGGTATGCAACTAAGTAGAGCTGGAGTTTTTTTAACCGAGCAGCATATGGCATCTGTTTGAGACCCTTGATCCTCTTGGTGAGATACTTTTGGGGTCTTTCTAATTGCTGCAGGTGTCGGGTAAGGTACATCCCAAAGGGGCATTGTATTCTATGATGGGCCTGATGAGGGATGAATAAAGGGCCACGATTACCTCTCTTGATCTAGATGTGAAACCCTTTGTGATGAGGTGGGCTATGTAGAAGGTCTTTCTAACCACTTTGGCAATGTGGTTTTCAAAGGAGAGATTGCTATCAACTTGGGTCCCCAGGTCCCTAATAACTTTCTCTGTACTTAATGGGTTTCCGCCTATGTGGTAATTTGTGGGCACATTGTTTTTGCCAAAGGGTATGACTATACATTTTTTGGCATTTAGCTTTAAACCATGGCGCTGGCACCAGTTATCTGTCTCTGTGAGACCTTTTTGAAGGATGTTTGTGTCATCTGGAGAGTTGATTATGGCGCCCAATTTGCAGTCGTCTGTGAATTTGGTGAGCCATAGTCCTCCCACGTTTGCCTGTACCTCGGAAAAGTATATACCGAACAAGAGTGGTTCCAGGACAGAACCCTGTGGGATGCCACTTGTGACCGGTTTCGAGTCTGACATGGCTCCAGCAACTCTCACTCTGTGGGTTCTGTCTTTGAGCCAGTTTGCGACCCATCTTGTGACATAGGGGTTTATATTTAAGCTGGATAGCTTATCTATGATGCCCGAGTGGGGTATTGTTTCAAATGCCTTTGCAAGGTCCAGATAGGCTGTGTGGACTACCTTCCCTTCATCTATGGCTTTGGTGATGGTTTCAAAGAAGTCAACCAGGTTCAAAAGGCAGGATCTGCCCTTGACAAAGCCGAACTGGGTAGGATCTAGTGTCTGTAGGTCCCCAATGTCTTTGTTTATGAGCTCCATGATGATCCTCTCCATAGCCTTGCAGACTAAGCTAGTCAGGCTTATGGGGCGATAGTTTCCAGGGTCCGTAGAGGCTCCACCTTTGTGGAGTGGGACCACTGTTGCTGTACGCCATTCTGTGGGCACATATCCTGT
Source organism: Protopterus annectens (assembly GCF_019279795.1). Taxonomy (NCBI): domain Eukaryota; kingdom Metazoa; phylum Chordata; order Ceratodontiformes; family Protopteridae; genus Protopterus; species Protopterus annectens. Next base: position 1,450,169,365 of record NC_056726.1, read on the forward strand.
AGTGAGGCTGAGATTGTATAGCTGTTTTATTTGAGGGATCAGTTCCTCTTGTAGTTCATGTAGGACGCAACCTGGGACGCCATCTGGTCCCATGAAAGCAGTGTTTTTTGCTTTGGAGAGGGCAGCCTTCACCTGAGCATCTGAGATGTTTGGGATGCAGCCCTTTGCCCGGATAGATACTTGCTCTTTTTGGGGGGGGGGAGTTTGCACTGAACCTGTCTGCCAGGATATTGGCGATGTCTGTGGGTTCAGTGTATTTTTTGTCATTTAGAATCAACTCAGAACAAGTCTGGGAGTTGCATCCCAGGTTTCTAACATAACTGAAAAAAGCCTTATGATTGTCTTTGGTGTCCTGTGCAATTTTTCTCTCGAAGCTGGCCTTGGAGGATTTTATGAGGGATCGTAATTTTTTGCTAGTACTGATCAGAGATGCCTTCCCTATTAGGGATTTTGCTCTATCATGTAGTAGCTTCCTCCTTCTGTTGTACAGTTTATTTATGACAGGGGTCCACCAGACTGGACGCCTGCCTTTGGATGATTGGGTCTTGGTTTTGTTTGGGATAGCATGATCCATGCATTCCTGGAGATGTCCGTAGAATGCATTTATATAGGATTCTGCAGTTTGGGCTGTAGTTTCCACTGGCCCTGGGGCCTTGAAGGATTCCACTTCGGTTTTGAGAAGTGAGAAGTTCGCTTTTGAGAAGTTTTTCACTGTGGTTTTCTGGGCTGGGGGTGGGGTCGGGATGTGGACATCCAGTGAAATTAATTTATGGTCTGATCTTACCAATGAGGGATATACTTCTGGTGTGGAGCATAGAGTCCCCATGTTGGTAATGATCAGGTCTAGTATGTTGTCCCATCTTGTGGGAGTGGTGACTAGTTGCTCCATAGCATTTGAGTTTATAATTTCCAGGAATCTTTGGGCTAAGGTGCTGGGGCTTGAGTAGTGCTCCCAGTCAATGTTTGGGTAGTTGAAGTTCCTGAAATACAACCCTTGAGGATGGGGGGGGGGTTAAGAAATCCTGTAAAACTACCTCCCAAGCTAACATGGCTAGCCTGCACAGAGGTTAAGATCTTGTATTCCCTTGGATATGTTTTTTATGTATCACATTACTGTGGTATTTTTTATCACCTGTAGAGATCCTGGGGATGGACCACAGATGAAGAGATTTCAAGACATGGATTGTAGTCAATATCTCTTTGGCATTTATGTGCTTTGTTCTGGCTGAAGAATTCCACAGGCCTTGCATACCACCTTGGAAACTGCTCTCCAAGCAGAATCTGAAGCATCTGTCGTAAGAGATTGGCTTGGGGTTTGAGGATAGAAGGGGAGAGCTGTGTTTAGGTGTATGTGGTGTCTCCACCAGTGTAATTCTTTGCAAAGTCCCAAACTGAAATTTGATATTCCAGTGAAAGCAAATGCTCGCTCCATTATTTTTAGAGACCTTTGTGTGTAACCTGGCTAGAGGAATCATGAGAACCATACAAGCTGCAAACCCTAGCATCCTGAGAAATTCTCTTGCATAAGTCTGAAACATATTGGAGAATTTCAGGAAAGTTTCCACATAAAAATGTACCTTTTTCTCTGTCAAAAAATGCTGAGAGATGTCTAGAATGCAACCCAGAAATACAACCTTGTGCTACAGAGTGAAGAAGGATTTTTAAACATATATCCAGACATAACCCAAGCTAAGGATTCATTGACATCCAGGAGAAGACTCTGCAAAGAGAAGAATGACATCTAAATAAGGGAATATGCGAATGGTGTTCAGTTTACAGTGAGCATTAACTGGGCCTAGACATTTAGTAAGCACCCTTAGAGCTCTAGATAACCCAAAGAGTAATGAGAGAGCTGGTAATGTGATCCAGAGACAGAGAATCTGTGAAATTTTCTTAAAACTATGGCTACCTACAGGAATATAACGATAACAGGAATGAGGCACAACAGATTCGGAAGTGTCAATATTTTTAATTTTGGCACTTTAACAAAGAAATGTAGAAAGGAAAGATCAGTCTCCAAGAAGGCGATCTCTTTTGTACCAGAAACTTCCAAGACCAACCTCCAAGAAGGTTATATCTTTGGTACCAGAAACAGTCTGGAATTGAAGTCTCTACCCCTGTGAACTAAAGGCCATTGATTCTATTACTCATAGGGTGTATAAATACTGTAGCACCTGAGGAACCATTTCTTCTTGGTTCAGAGGATGGGGAGGTATTCCCCTGAAAGTAGGGTTTGCATCCATGCCAACTTTAACCTTTCTGAACCACCCTTAGCACTCAAGAGTCTGAAACAATCTGTAGCCAAAGGGGAATGCTGTGAGCCATTTTTTGGGACAGAATTGTAGAGATGTGGGACAGAGGGCAAGCGGAGTGGTACTGATATAGTCATTTTGTAATATTAGTCTGTCTCTTTTTCTGAAGGTACCTCCTGTTTCATTACTATTGCCTTCCAGACATCTCTTTTTGTTCTATGGATGCCAGAAAATGGAATGGCTTGCTTGGCTATTTTAAAAGTAGAGGGAAGAGCTGATATACTGTGGAGCCTGAAAATCTCAGACACTCTTTGCATTAGTTCCCCTCTGTAATCATTCTTCATCAGATTGTTCCAGAAATTGGGTAGCATGAATGCCAGACAATACCTCTTTGTCTAAAGTAGAATCTAAAATTTCAGACTTTACCTCATCAGCAACTTTTGGATACATACTGAGGCGTACCTCCTCAAAACTGTAGCAGTATCAGTGGCTTTAGACACAGTATCTGCACAATCATACATCCCCTTCAAAGCATGTTTAGATAAATGAAAAAGGGTAGAAATAACAACATTTAGAAAGAGACAACCTTCTGTAAGAAGAGTAGCAGAAAAATCTCACAGATTGTCTGTGTAACTTGGCATAAGCTTCCACATTTATGCCAGATAATTAAGAATTCTAAATGCTAAAGTGGAAGAAAAAAATCATTCTCTTACCCAAATGGTCCAATACCTTGCCTTCTTTGTCCCCAGGAGAAGATTAATAAGCAATCTGTTACTAGCTGGTGAGGGAGTAGATACTGCTTCTGAATCAGATCTAAAGTGACAGAAAAGAAAAGCAATAATCTGAGAATTTATATAGCTTGCCTGCCTACTTAGGAACTGGCAGTTGAGTATCAGGGTTATTGCAGGCTGCATTTTACAAATCCTGCAGTACTGGTGAAGAATGAGGCATATATATTTATAAAATATAATATCTCCTTAGTTCAGGAGGAACTTCAATTTGTTCCCATAAAAAATACCCCATTCATCCTGTCAATGGACTGATTAAAAGAAAATTCCTCCATAGGAGGTTGAGAGATGCAGATATCCTTTCAATCTGTGATATGGTTTTGGCAATCTGTAGGAGAACCCTGCTCTATTAGTCTCAGAATCACCAGACCCAACATCCTCAGGTATTTCCTTAGTAATGCTGCTCCCAGATAGGGGCTTTTGAGCACAAGGTTTTACAGCCTGTAACAAATGTCTGTCTAAGGTAAGAAAATTATATTTTCTAACAGACATCATTTTTTAGAACAATGTTTAACCTTTTGTCTTTTTCTTTACATGCACAACAATAGATGGTGACTGACTCAGAGATATGATTTTGTCTTTTCCCTTAGATCCCCCAAGAAGCATTTTCCAGAATGTCCTTGTGACCTAGAAAACATGGTTCACTCATGTCTGGATTGGACATTGGAACAGGTGAAGAGGACATGCCTGACCTCCAGTTCATGGTGACCAAAAGAAATACACCAGAGGTAAGTGAGTGGTCTGAGGAACAACTAATGCCCACTGCAGGTTCATTCACCACTGGCTGTGGTGTAAACTGAGACTGGAAAATTGAAAGGGATATTTCACAAATTTTTTTTTTTTCTAGGTATAGTGGGAGAAGAACCAGCAGGACCAGAGTAACTATTGATGTTGTAGCCATGGTGGAAGTGTCAAAATTGGTAAGCAATGCTGGAATGAGTCATTCAGAAGGGAAGTAGTCACAGTGTGCTCACAAGCAGTACATTTACACTCATGTGGCTTTATCCAGACCCTTTACTAGCAAATGCAAAAAGCACACAAAAATTACCTGTCAGAATATAGTTTTTAAATTTAGAAGTATGCTGACGGAAAAGAAATAGCTGGTAAGATGGCTCAATGTGTATACAAGCACAAGAAGTTCACTACAATGTCTCACCCATTAATAAAATTCAAGGTTTACACAAGAACCACATATTTTACCATAAAAATAGACCCCAATTAGTAAACATCACCAAATACTAGAGACAGCAGTCCCTGAAAGGAAACTTCCAATACTGTGGAAAAAAACATATTTCTTAAAAAAGAAAATACCCCCTTTTGTCAAAGAAGAAAGCAAATAATATTTTCTTAAAGGGAAACTAGTTTCTTCAGGGAAGGGTTCCCCCCTATGGGGGACTTTTCTGTCAGAATTGAAGCTTGTAGGCAATTGCTGCTCCTGTGAAGCCTCAGAGCTGCTTTTCCTTGAGGAGGCAAGGAAGTACTGAGAAAATATTCTCTCTGACAGCTGATCTCCCTCCTTGCATCTTGCCAATTAATAGCCTGAGTGAGTGTGTGGGATAGAGCCAAAGTTTTGTTAATCTGGGCAGTTGCCGCCTGGGCGGAATACAACCAAGGTAGCCTAAAGGCTACTGCAACAGAGGGAATGATGAAAATGAAAGGTGAGCAGTGCAAACCTTATTTAAGAATTCATTCAGTGAGGTACAGCACTAACCTGTATGAAATGTTTAGTCGCCGTCTAAGTACTGGAGGTGACAGTTTTTTTTAAGTTGCAACATTCTATATACTGTCCTCTGATAGCCATAAAAGGACATGTTTGCAGCTCATGGTTAGGTAAAGAGACAGAAAGGGGGAGTGGGGGGAGAAAGGCAATAGCTGAAGATGCTTGACCTTCCAAATGACACTGATTTTTGGTACCTAAACAACAGTGTGGTCTGAGAAGTGCCTTCTTCACTCTGATTATTTTACTTGCACTAAGGATCTGAAGCTACTTGGCTGGGGTTCCTTGAGTTCTGCTTAAGTCATGAAATAAGGTTATAAAAAATATAACTTTGATTATGGCTTGAAGAGAAAGCCAACAGCATTCTGTGTTCATCCATTTAACTACAACCCTTCATAAATCATTGGATTAATAACTCTATACAAATCTTTCAGATATACAGAATTTAGCCTGCTATGTTTGTTAATTTGTTTTCATTGTCTGAAGATCTATGATGTAGTTTTTGGAGAGAACAAGACATTGGAGTGTTTCTCCTTGGGCCTCTGCTGAAAATGGGCTCTGTCCCAGTTGGAAATTTCCAGTAAAGAAATGTTAAATAAATAAATAAATTGTTTATAGTTACTGGCAGGATCATGTGGAAAACTCTTATCCATTAAGGAGAACACCCTAGAGCTTCGTACAATACCATTACTGCTATAATGACATTCTAATTTACCCAAAGAGAAGGAGATGGCATTCTGGAGGAAGAAAGAGCACTGCACTGAACCAGACAATGAGGAAACATGTGGGAAGTGAATGCTAAAATGAAGTACGTAGACCATGTTAAGAAGGAGATGACTTACCTTTTCAGAAGCATTGTTGTAGATATAAAAGCAGATTTTTTGATGAGGCTCAAAAGATGGCTGTGAGTTTCCTATACCGAAAATGCTAGTCATGTACAGTATACCTCGCAGTTTGACCCAGAGTGTTAAGGCTGTATGATGCTAATGAGTTTCATTTTATTCTTCTAGGCTTGATTTCCCCAATTTCCATTTTTCTAATTGTGCAACTCTGAGCAAGTCATTTAACAAGATTGTGCAGACGTCAACAATCTGAAAAAAGGCACCTGTAGGCTTACCTGGTTAACAAATGATCAGTATAAATAATCTACACGACTAATGTTTTTATTATACAAATAAATTCAGACAACACCATTCAAGTTGCAAGCAAATACATTTCAGGCACATGCCAAAAGGATGCTTGCTGAAACAGTACAATCTCATTCTGGTAAAAGACAGATTAATAAAGCACAGACGAACAATGGAGACATAGTTTAAAGCAGGGGTCTCTTCAAGAGAGGAAGAGGGATGCGACATTCTGATGTGTATATTACATGGATGAGTATGCATATTCTGTGGTGGGTCAACTACAGAAAGAAATGAGGGCTAATATTTGCTCTGAAAATGCTGTATACAGACAGATACATTCTTCATGTGGTAAACAGTTTATTTTTTAAGGGAAAGAATAGATAAATCATAATGTGTGCACAAATGCAGCAGTATTGCCTGTACTTAGAACAATGCAGTCAGGAACGGATATGGATCCACCTCCAAGAAGGTGACACAAAACCCACTGACAGCAAATTCTGCAAAATAAACTAATCAAATAAAACATCCATAGCATGCGGAGATGACAGCACCTACAAATTAGTTTCTGCAGAAAGGAAATCCCTTTGCAACCCCCCTGTGTGAAGGCTATACACCCATAACCCCTTACTTAAATATACTAACTCCATGTTCACAAAACTGCTGGAAAAAGAGAAAAATCTTGCATAAGTAGAAAAACTGCTCTCACATATGCAATCTTGCAGGACAGAAGAAAATCACATTAGAACATACGTGTTGCAAAACATGGTACATCATTGTTGTATTTTTTTTATCGTTTGCTGACTATGCTAGTCATACTAAGGTACTGGCCATTTGTTCAGAGGAGACCCGCAATAGCATTTACACTACCAAGAGAGATTTGAGTATAGTACTTTTCCCTACTCTTTTCAATAGTACTGTAGGATATTTTACATCCACCAACATGGGCAGATGTGATCTTTTTTTAATATCTCATCACTTCCCTTAAAGCTGCATTGTAGTGTCAGCAATCCATCTACCAAGTGTTGGAATAGAACCCAGAGCCTTCTGTAGCAAAAACAAGTGTGTTACGCGTTGCACTGCATTTAATCCTGATGTGCAGAATGTCACAGTATGTACTGTAGAAGATTTCTTTAATCTGAATTTCATTGCCACAGTGCTATTGGAGTTTTTCAACTATAGTTTAAATAAATTAAAATATATATTTTACTTAAATATTTTATGACTCTTCCATTGTGTAAACCTTTGTGTAAAATAAAAAAAATCACCACAAAATCATTTTTATCTGTTACTGGCAATAGCAAAGGTGACCAGCACCCCTGAAATTACAATGAACCAGTTGTGCTAATATAATGAAGTGGAGATTTTAAGTATTTCTTAGGTGAATAGATAAAACTCTTAAACACAACTTTCACTGTACAGGATAACTTAAGTTATACCTAGGGATATACACTATAAGCCATGACACACAAATTAATTTTGAAGTGGCAAGTATTTGAACAAATCAAAGGTACTATGGGCCTAATCTTCAGACAGATAAATCAAACTAAAACATTACAAATGAGCTAGCAAGGAATGTAAATGTCTGCACAGTGATGTAGGCTTGACTTATTGCTAACAAGTTAACTACAGGTTGGGAAGATGAGAATTTTAGAAAAAAATGTGCTGCATCATTTATTACAAATTTCGGATATTTGGGTTCATAGGAGTTTACTAGGATAATGACCACAAGGGTATTTTTAAGCCAAGCCATGCATCCAAAATTTCTGACAAGTTCTGAAACCCTTGGTAAGTGTAAGCATGGGCCTTGGAGATGAACCATTTACAGGTTACCTGTGTCATATAAAAGGTACTTATGCTGGGAAATAGCTACAACATGTGAACTCAGTACATAAAACTAAAATGTCTGATTACATCTCTGCAGGTAAGGACAGTAGTTTCATACTGGCCAATCAAAGTCAACCTTTAAAAGTGCTATGAAAGGCCTTTATATTTATTTATACATTTGTTGCTTGGGATGGAATACTGATTCCAATGAGCATTTTCAGACTCAACCCAGGTGTAGTCACTGTCCATGGAATAATTTCCACAGTAATTATTGCTGTTGCCTGCCTCTTATGTTAATTTGACCATATATCTCATTTCCTCTCTGCTTTCACTGGCTTGTGTGAGTAAGCACTAAATTATCATTTTGTGAAATCACCCCCATTCAACTATTTAAATTTAGTGGCCATTCTACTGTATTCCATAGTACCGGAATACAAAAGTGATCACCCCTTTTCAATTTATCTTGCTGTTTTAAAAATAGTGACTCTCCACTAAAACTTAACTTTTTAGACAGGTAAAACTTAAGTTACCTACTTTCACATCTAACTTCTCTAGTGCACACTGCAGTGTTTAGGATAAACCATTTTTTTTCATCTTACCTTTAAGCATCCCTGTGACTAGCACTTGATCTAATACCTGCCGGAAAGCACTAGGAAGCCTTAAACTGATACAAGCACTCAACTCTCCTTATTAATAAGGAGAAATTAATCATAGGCACTAAACAGCCTATAATTGCAAAGTACCTTGCTAAGGTAAGGGAAAACAGCTCCTGTACTTTTCAAAAAAAGGCACCAAACCAGGCATGTCCAGGGGTCAGCTTCTGTTGATTTTTCCTGTCCACCTAGTGAATCTGGGCATACTGGGGCAATGCAGCAATTGCCTCATGTACACAGACAACCCTCTCCTCCTACCACCTAACACTGCAACCTAAGAGAGATGCACTTACATAGCCAAACTGGAAGCAAAGCTCTCTCCACCCAAGATTGTGCTAGACAGTCAAGAGGAGAAGATTAACACCTGCACTACACCTCAAGCAACACATAGCCTTTCTAAACTCACACCAACACCCACACATAGCAACAAAAAATCCACATATGTGGAGGCCCTTAACTTTAACCTGCACAAGCAACAAGGACCTCTGAAGCTGAAATGCAAACAAACACCAATCACAATCAAAGTGTCACATAGCTCACAACACCAGTGTTCCACCCAGCAACAGCCCCTAAGGCAAGACAACGTACCTAACACTTTAGTCATAGGTGACTCTATAGTCAGGCTCACTGATGTCCCACTCACCAGGCTGAACAAGGAGAAAATTACAGTGAGCTGCCTGTCGGGTGCCAGGATCCGCCACATACCTCATGAACTCAAGTCACTCCACAACAAGTACAAATATGACTCTGTCATTCCCCATGTTGGAGTGAATGACTTGAGACGTACCTCCCTGAAATACATGAAAAGAGACATGGAAGAGCTCTCAGATCATGTGGTCCAGGCAGGTATGACCTTAGCCCTGAGTAGCATCCTGCCTTCACCCAGAATGATACCACAATATAAGGATAAAATGATTGACTTCAACAATTGGCTAAGCTTCTGGTGTCATTCAAAGGGGATCCAGTATCTGTCTGCCTGGGAAGACATGATCGACAGACCACAATGCTTTAACAGAGATGGTCTTCACCTGTCCCCCCTGGGATTTAGGTTACTGGCAAAGGCTCTTGCCGCCCCTATAGTGCCTTTTTTAGGCAAAGTTCAAAGGACAAAACCACCACCATAACAGATAAAAGCATGCAAAATCTGAAGGTAATGCTACTCAATGCTAGAAGTCTAAACCTCAAAATGCACTCTCTTGAGGCACTCCTAAAAATGGAGAACATTGATATCTGTGCAGTAACTGAGACCTGGTTCAAGGGTCCAGAGAGCACCCCTGCAATACCAGGCTACAACTCTTACCACACTTTTCGGCCACCAAACCAGGATCGAAACACTAAAGGTGGAGGAGTGTCCATACTCACCAAGGATATTCACACCACCAGGTTAGTTGCCCAACACAATGCATCTGAAATTCTCCAGGTGCAACTAACACTAGGTAAGACTGCAATCCAAATTGTAGCTTCCTACAGATCCCCCACCATGCCCCAGATTCTCACTATACCTTTCTAAACATACTGGAAAATATTAATATACAACCAAACACCCTAATACTGGGTGATTTCAACTACCCTACCATTAAGTGGGAAAACTACTCGTGTACCAACACTTTTGCCCAATGGTTCTTGGAATTCATAAATTCCAACACCCAGGATCAACTAATCCATAGTCCCACCATAGGCTCCAATATCCTAGACCTGGTCATTACCAACATGGGAAATCGATGCTCCACACCTATGGTCACCCCCTCGTTGGTCAGGTCAGACCATAAGCTAATAACCCTTAACATCCACATCCCACCCCCAACCCCCAGTAAGGAAACCTCCATAAAAAAACTTCTTGAAAGCCAAGTTCATGCTACTCAAGTCAGAAGTTACAAAATTCATGACACCCATGCAGATGGGAACTGAAAGTTCGACTGCTGAGTCCTACACTAAGGCACTGTACGAGTACATCCACTCATGCATGAATTGTGCCATCACAAATAGAACCAAGATGCACTCCTCCAAAAAAAGGAAGCCAATCTAGTGGTCCCCTGCCATAAACAAACTTTACAACAAAAGGAAGAAACTGTTGCAGAAAAGAAGAAAATCCCAGGATGCAAAAAACTCCCTTACCAGCCTCAGTAAGAAGCTGA
>NC_056726.1:1450184860-1450242360 GCF_019279795.1 Protopterus annectens
TGTGTGTGTGTGTGTGTGTGTGTGTGTGTGTGTGTGTGTGTATGGGAAAAGGGGTCTGGTTGCACACTGTATGGTGACAACAGTGAACTTAAAAGAAAAATCCCCATGTGTTAGTTAGTTATGCATTTATTTATTCAGTTGATGCAAATGCTTGAGGTATACAGTCATAATCAAGCAAGTGACTTCAGTTAATGTCAGACACTGTGTGTGCATGTGTGTGTATGTGTGAGTGCAGAAGGGGCATACATGCTCTGAACTGTCCCAGATTTTTACAGAATATCTCTGATTATCCGAATCATATGTAAGTCTGTTTCTTGTAATGTTTGCAGTTTACCTCACAAATTAATGAGGACTGCAGTCAGTAAACAAAAAGTAATGATAACAAACATTTGAATTTTAGAGTTAATAGCCTTCAGAAATACTAGCTACATCCAAGCCTGTTATTCTAACAAGTTTTTAAGCATATAAAGGCAACATATTCCTCTGATTTTGTTCACTTATTCTCCATTATTTTAGACTTTCTCCTTGATTCTTAAGGTAAGACATTGAGACTCGAGACATATATGTTGTGAGGTTGCACGCTGTATTCTGATAATGAACAGAAAAGAAAAAAATCCTTTGTATCAAAAAGTAGCAAGTTATCCATCATTTATTTTTTTCACTTTTGATGGCAGTCAGATATTAGCATTGTACTCAGTAACTGGCTGTCTTTGGTGGCCTGAGCAGGGTATGTATTACAGCAGCTTGATCTCTGACAGAGTGTTATATCAAGCAGTGTCGTCTAACAGCTCTTGGTTCTCTGGTACAGTTTTTGACTGTGATTACTTCTTTGTAAAGTCTGCATGTACTCCCTGTCTCTGTGTTTGATTATTATTCCTTCTTTGTAGACTTTGTATGCATTACCTGTCTCTGTGTTTCATTACTATTCCTTCTGTGTGGAGTCTTCATGTACTCCCTATCTCTGTGTTGCTTTTATCCATGTGTTTTGGTTTCTTAGCCTAGACCCTCAGCTATATAATATATGCTTCTCGTCATTTGTACTTTTACTTTTTCCCCTAACGTAACACCACAGGGGGTACACAGACAGTTACTATCTCACACTGGAGGGTCAGGAAGGCAGACACTATTCCCAGACAGGATTTGTATATCTTTACATTTACCATCTCAGTTTTTGGGAGAAACCACCGTTTCATTAGCATTGAATATTAAGCTTTAGACACAACTTATTTCTTCCCTTACTCATATTTTTTTTCTTTAGGCCATAATTAAATCAAACAGTTGTAAAAAAGCTTTAAGATGCACCTTAGAGCATTTTAGAATCCTATGACTTCTGGGTTCTTCACCAGTTTAATTCATATACATCCTCCACACATATGATTGAGAATATATTGGCCACTTGGGGGAGGTTAAAAGCATGGAGGAATGTAACAAGTAAGTCCAAGTCTGAAAAAGTAATCACTATGGATAGTGTGGGGCTGGGAAAGGGGCACTATGAAATACAGGGGGGGTTCCCCTTGGTGTCCTTTGTGTAGGGCTCCATTTCACCTAAGGCTGTAACAGAGCCACACCCCATTCCAACTAGCCAACCAGTTCAGTTGGTTCTTGCAGCCCCACCTTGCTTTGAAGTCATCAGCCTGTGCTACATGCAAAGATAGTTTCTGTAGCACATCAAGTAGGTATCTGTGCTGCTTTTCTGAATTAAATCCTGTATTTGTTTTCCAGCTGGGCAGCATTTTGCAGTCTGTTTCAGACCACTAGTAAAAGATTAATAATCACTGTGAATTTATTTTTTTTAGCATTGTAACAAAAATAAAACAATACATGAAGATCAGATCATCTCCTTAGCAAACTATGGTTAATTAAATAATAGATTACACCAGACCAGGAACACAGCATACAAGTTAGAGTAATGATGTAAATGCTCTTGTAGGCAGAACCGTATCTGATTCCCACACCAACTCTAACCACTAGGAGAGCCCATCAAGTTGCAAAAATAAAAAAGTAATTTAAAAAAGCATAAGGTTTTCCCTTTTTTCTACCAATACCCAGTGTATGTAGTAATTTCTCTCTTCTAAGTGCATACAAGCATATGGCATTTGAGAATTTGTTATAGAACAAGTTCTGTAAATTTTGCCACCAACTCTGTTAACCCCTAGCTTCCGTCCTCATATGCCTAAGTTTCTTAAACTCATTACCTGCTGTAGGCAGAAATGATAAATCCATGCAGGATTCAGCAGTGCTAAAGAGTTAAATGATGTCAGCTAAGAAGACAGCTACATGTAAAGCAGAGGGCAGAGACCTGCACACTGAAGACATTCTTTTTATAAATTACTACGTGAGAGTCACAGAGTAAAAATGGAAAGTTCAACAGTTAAAATTAATTTTATAAAATTGTAGAAATGCAAATATTAATGCAGAATCAGATTGCTACTTTGGTTTCATTTGAGGTTATGACGGAAAAATAATTCCAGTGATGTTTCCATTTGATTTAATAATAAAGTTACAACCTTTCCATTTCACTGTAGTACATTATTTGCTTACAGACTTACAAGAGTTTACTAGCAGCATATGTTTATTACATGCAGAAGAATGTAAATAATGTCAGGTAAACAGGGAATACTCTCTGTTTATAATTGTTAAAGCTGCAAATGTTATTTTAAGGACCTGATGCTGCCTTTTTGTGTTTTGCAGATAGTGCTACAAAAAGACACACCCCCGGATTCATGAAGCTCGGTGCAAGTCCGGCGTAAGGCTTGCGCCGGCCGTGCAGCATAGATGTGGAGTAGTCGTGCCATATGCATATTAATGAAGGCGCGCAGCCGCCACAGCCACATGCGTAGGAAACGTGCGCGAGTGCAAGGGACGTATCGAAGTTGCGCAGGGAGGCGTGTCAATGTCGGCTTTCGAGGAGCAACCTAAACTGCTGAATATTATATTCCGCCACCAATAGTAATCGTACCTATCAGTGTCCATGGAGACTGAAATGTATGCAAAGCAGAGTCCCTGCGAACAGAAAATGAAGACTCAAACACAAATGCACGGTAGGGAATAACAGGTCCCTACCCATGAACAAATGACAGGAAAACCGTGTGCCTGTAGTCCAACGTAGTGTTGATAGCTATACCATGTGGAAGTGAGATGTATCAGATGTTAGCACGCCGCCAGTAGGTACGTTCAGTCCAACGGAGAGGGTCACCAGCTGACCCATAATTTAAGGGAAGGAACATAGCTGTGCAGATGTGTCCATAACAAAATACACGAGGAGAAATGTAGATATAGGTAGTGACCGTATGTCTGAATCATATCCCACAAGCCATGTAATAGTCACATACAAAAGGTATGTCCGTATTTCACATACCAAATGTGATAGGAAATAGCATACGCATGTAAACGAAACAGAAGGAGCATATAAATGAGCCATAACAACACGGACACATGTAGGCCGAAAGGAACAGTATGATCCGTACCGTCGACCAAGATTACCACCTGTCCCACTCTGCGAGCGACAGTCCCTCTGTGGGCAGATGTGTCCTGACCCAAACATGTAAAACTGGCAAATGTCCAGAGAATATAGGACATAATTCCTCCGTAGACGTCATGCAATAGTTGCATTAAACATATTTCACTGGACGTATAATACATAAATGTCATAACAAACAGAATAAGATACCGAAATGCTGCAAGAATAAGCTTAGATATAGGCAAGAATTGTAAGTTCTATCTGCCGAACTGACCGTGGGTATGTGTCGGCCTGTAAAATATGCTGTGTTCACCGCAACTGTCACAGTAGGGTTGCCACCCTTACAAATGGCCAAAGTGGGACATGTTTGGTACAGACATCAGACTGTACAGGCCGACACATACCACGGCCAGTACAAAGGACAGAACATAACTGTTTTGCCTACAGAAAAGCGTATTCCTGTAGCATTGTAGTTGCTTATTCTGTTTCTCATAACAGTCAGGTATTTCAGATACAGAATTAACTGTTTAATGCAACTATCACATAAAATATAAGAAATATGTTTGTCCTAAAATCTCAGGACATTTGCCATGTTGCCAATTACATGTCAGGACACAACTGCCCACAGAGGGACTGTCCCTCGCAAAGTGGGACAGGTGATAACCCTATGTCACACAGTGGCCAATAGAAAAGGTGGAAACACAACCGTTGACTGTGGGGAGGCAATGTCCACAACAGTCGGACATGTGTAAGGAATAGCTTGGACATAGGAAAAGGTGCCATCCTACCAATGAGTAGAACAGGCTGGCAAAATCCAGAAGGCTGCTGTATAATCCGAACGTGTATGTGACAGTCGAACGGGTAGTACCCGGATACACCAACCAAGTAATGAAAGTGAAGTAAGGGCGTGTACCTATGTGCGTGAGGTATAGCATGTGGAAAGCAAACATGGCAGGGTAGTCCACACAACCATAAAGGTACCTGACACATGTAGGGTAGTCAATGTGTAACTCTGGCTGTGTCATGGGCCAACAACCAAAGTACTGCTCTATAGGGTGTGAATAATTCGCGTGTGAGGGGTATGTGTTTAATGGTAAATTCCTCAAAGGCGATACTTGTGTCGTATGCAGAAAAGGTGAACCTGAGGTGTATGAGGGGGCAGCGGGTGAAGTGGAAAGAAACACAACCTCATGTAGAAACAGCTGCAAGACAAGCAGACAGGCCATAGTGTAGAACACAATCCCACAAACATATGAATATGGAAATATGTGAGACAAATGTATAGATACGGCACCGTCACATACCCACAGATGGGTCCTGATGGAACTGGCCATAACAAACGCAACACAGCTGGATGCATAATAGCCTACCCAGCATACCCTCCACAACACACAACCTGCCACCATACCAGAATGTCCACCAAATCCAGCCGTACTTTGTCCACTGGTTTGTTGCAGAAACAGCTACACACAGTGACCCCTACGCATATGTAGTAGGTATTGTCACCCTAGGCAGTGTCAGAATTGCAAACCATGTATCCCCTGCAGGTAAAACCCCCTGCACATTTTCGTGCAACCACAAAAATCTTCATTATCTAACTTGTTTTGGTTTTGACCAATTTTTGGGATATCCCTCATGGGATGACCAACTTGTGTAAATAGTAGAATGGGTATGACGACATGATGTCCAATCCAGTAGATATCTGGACACAAGTCAGAACGTGCAATGGAGGTCCATGACACTGTCCAGCCCTAAGTGGGCATGCATAACCTACCATCCAGGATAAAATACCTTCCCATGACGCATGTGTCCATACACGAATAGGAGGGAGAATATAATGCACACATTTGCAAAGTGGAAAATGGCATGAGGGAGAGGAAGACACTACGTAAACAGGTCAACCCTGATCAAGTGTGAGGGACACTGACTGTGTGAAGTCGTGACTGACCATACCTGTCAACCTGTGTGAGCAAGATATCTGGACAGAGCCATGAATATAAGTGAGACAAAGGTCCAAAATCAGGGACAATCTGTAAACATATCTCTTAGAAACATAGAATTTGATAGAATAACAGTTTGCACATTGGCATTAATGTCTGGAGTATGAAGTCTGAAACCCAACTGTCTGTCAGCACGTTCCGACTGCAGTCTTTAATGCTGAGCTACTGCTGTGCCAGAACACAACAGCATATTACAGAGATCCGTGCCATACCACTCAACTGTCTAGATATTCGCAGAATGACTAGGGTCACCACCTGTCCCACTTTGCGAGTAACAATCCTTCTGTAGGCAGTTGTGTCCTGTGAAAAATATCAAGACATAGTAAATGTCCTGAGAGTTTATTTCCTAATTTACTTTAATAGTCACATAAAATGGTTATTTTATATATGAATCCTCAATATGTTATGTGAAGTAGCATAAGCAATTCAGATGTTACTAGAATAAGCTATTATATGTACAAAAAAGGTTAAAGTTCAGTACTATGCATGGCTGTAGGTATGTTTTGTCCTAGAAAATCTGACAACTGTACAGAACATGTCCCACTTTGGGCAGTCAAAAAGGTGGCAACCCTAAGAATGACCACAGGTTCACCCCATAGTGTTGGTGTGTGCCTCCGACAATCTGCACCAGTGTAGTAAATAGCTGAGGATTGACGTCACTAAATAATGAGAAATATCCTGAGTATAAGACTCCACAACCTGCAGAAAAGTCATGCTAATGCAAAACCTAGCATTCTATCAATGTTCTAAGCTTGTAAGAGCAATCGTTAAAATGTGTCCCTAATTGTCCCCCCATTGTGTAGGTTTTGTGCAGGTTCGGTGCTCTAAGAGGTTGAGAGATATGGTCCGTAGATATTAACAGGAACAGCCCTTCACATTTGTGTAATGTACAACTGCATACCTGTAGTCACTTCATGTCCAAAAATAATAATCCCCGTATGACTGTATACAGGTAATAGTCATATGTGAACGGGAACACCCCTCACCATGGAGTATGGACTGTAACAACCCCACTCATAATATGTAATGCCAACAGAATAAGCTGCTGACAGGTGCCCAAACACCTGTGTCTATAAACACAGGTAAAACTTCAAAATAGGGAGATAATCCCTGTCCATATGCTTCGTCTGACATTTCACCTCGGCCAGGGAAGTTCCGTTCACCAGGTGGACAAGCCGAAACCCAGATCACTACACGAACACCCTGACAATCAAAGACCTGTATGTGGCTGGACTATATGCCTTGGTGTTCTGCATATCCTCAGAGTGATTAACAATGTAGCCGGAGTCTACAGCAGTAGGCAATAGAGAATGTGTAATATGTAGTACCGCCTTTTTCCCAGCAGGAGAATGGATGCCTGTGTCATAGGTGAAGCGGTGAGGCATATGTTGATGTAGCTAAGTACTATGGGTAAGCATATCAATGAGGGAGAACGCCAATAGAATAGTGGTTCCGGTATCCGGCCAACGTGAATGCAGTCCCGGTTGACCTACGACCACTGCACATATAACTTGAAAGTGTAATGAAAGCATTCGTGCAGTACACACATTTAAAGGTGAACGTGTGTTTCACAGTAGTCCGTAAACTGGAATACAGATATGTAACTGTTACGGTCAGAATTATGAAAGTTCATGGAAGCACAATTATCTATGAAACATATGTAACCCACAATAAGGATATGCAAGTGCGCCTGCGCGTGTGTAATCTGCTCACAGAATAGAAAATGAATGGTGTTTTCCCCACGTCCTATATTCATGGCTCATACCTGTTAAACCCGTAAAGTATGAAACCGGACAAAGCCATAACAACAACTGGTACAAATAGGGACAATCCCCAGATATCGCCCTAACAAACATAGAAAGTGGATAGAATAACAGGTGTGTCACTAGCATGGATTCTCTGAAGGGTATGAAGTCGTAACCTGAAATGTTTGTCATTATTTACCAATGTCAGTCTTTAATGATATGCCACTAACTTGCCAGATAGACACAAGGTTATGAAAAATGGACCAAAGATGAGAGGCAAACAGCTGTACATGCAGTGGAAATCTGTACAGTTGAAAGGTATGATATGGAGATATATATACACATATATCCACAGACATAATCCAAAGCAAATTACGAGATGAGGAATGTACAGACATATGTATATATGTACATATATATATATCTATACACACACGATACATGAATAGATATATACACAACAAACATATGTCCCTGTACATATAACACATGTACATAAATAGGTCACGGTATAGCTAATATGGATAGACCGACAGACATGCATGAAAGGAGAATACACCGATGGTTTCCAAACCATTGCCCGGAAAGTAGCAGTGTGACAGGGCCTGCAAGTTCTACACGTTAAACATGAATATAGGTGTCCTTTGCAGGACCCCAAAAATTGATCCTGTATGAAGTGCGAACCGTCATTGATGCAAAAGAAGTCACACCTGCAACTACGATATAGGTGTACATGCAACAGTAGCAGGTGCAAGGGTAATAACACATGGGTCGATTGAATGTATGATGTACGAGCTGATATCTGCAGAGTGGGGAGTGCTTGGAAGTGTCCTCACACTTTATTATCGCTCACATTAAACATGTCTAATGGGTACTATGGAGGTGTGTCAGGTATGGGAATCATGGGTATGCAGAATTGGGCCAAGGTGTTGGTTGGCACAGATCTATTAGGTACGCCCCATGGGAGTGATCAATATACCTATGTGGGTATAGCACACACCTACATTCTCCAAAAAGGTGCACCCCATCTACTGGATATTGTGTAAACCATTGGGGGAAGACGTAGGGACCTATATCAGTGTCATGTAGGCGATTATCATGGATGGCCACACGTACGACCAAGATGGTAACCATACCTGCCAGAATGTCAGAATAAGACAGCTGGACTAAGGCATAGTACACGACAGACAAATAGGGACTATATTAAATATACCTCAGACAAACTCAGACCGTTGATAGAATAATTGCGTAGTCAGGAATATGAATGTTATGAGAGTTAGTAATCATGAAATAGAAATGTCAGTCATGATTACCTAACCGCACAGTCCGTCATGGCTTGCCAGCAATCTACCAGAAAGGCACATTATCATGACAAATGTAACAGAATCATAGGTCAAACCTCAGGGCATATACCCATAATGTGTACAGGTGAGAGGTATGAAGGTAACCCATCCTAATGAAATGTACAGAACTAGTGATACTAGGTGGACAGGTGAGAAGAAAGACGTCAGGACAAATGACAAAACATGTACAAGTCATAAGCATGTTTGTCCACAAATGTGAATTACAATGTATGGCCTGTGAAAGTCAATGTGGAAGGTTAATAGACTCAAAAGACATGTGTCCCTCAGGGTGTCATGCAGTGTCACCGATACAGTGTCCAGTCCCCCATACTCGTACGTGAGCTCTGCTACTGACGGAAAGCGCAAATACTGGCGTACACATAAGGTACATGATGGAATAATTAGTGTGGATAAGCACCTGTTGGCCTGTGTGAGGAATATAACCCAGTGGGCGGGTGTGTCCTGCAATAGGAATGTAATGGTAACTGGCCAGTGATGGCGCCATGTATTGTGTGTATTGACATAAGGAAATTGATGTCCAGTATCAGAAACATACCTCGCAACTGTACGAATGTGCAGATGTATGCCTCATATGTGTGGTGTGTTCCTCTCACAATCTGTACCTGTCTGCCAAATACCTGAGAACTGACGTCATTAAATAATGATAAACATATGTGTTTAAGACCTCAAATCCTGCAGAAAGGTCATACTAATGCAAAACCTATAATAAATACTGTCAACTATCTACGTTTGCAAGAGCAATATGTAGAATCTGCCCCTATCTGTCCCCCCATCATGTTAGGCTTTGTACAGATATTTTGCACTAGGAGGGTGATAGGTATGATCTGAAACAGATACATGTCTGAGGAAACAGCATTATCGACTGCAAGATAACTCAGAAGATATGAAAAGCGCTGCAGTAGGATGTTCATCCGCAGGTATGTGCTGACATGTCAAATGACACAGCAGTCTACAGGAAGTACCTATAGGGTGTCACCTTTACCAGTGATGACAGTGGGACATACCCACAGCCATGCATACACCACAAATAGACATAGCACACAGCAAAGCCTAGGCCATGATACACGAAGCCTCTGGCGTGTATGGATTGAGTGAGAGTACAGCAAGGAAAGATGACTGCCAGGCTATTCAGCAAACACCCGTAGGGGCATGCAAGACCGACCGTAACACAAACATTGCACGGACAATGTTGGGATTTGCAACATACCCCATTTGTATGTGTAAGCTATGCAAATGATGTAATGATAGGGTTGCCACCTTTCCAAATGCCCAAAGTGGGACATTTGTGCTACAAACATCAGATTTTGCAGGGCAAAACATATCCACGGCCAGTACAAAGGACAGAACTTCAGTGCTTTGCCTGAATAAAAATCTATTCTTGTAGGATTTTAGTTCCTTATTCTGTTTCTTATAACATTTAGGTGTTTCAGATACAGAATAACTGTTTAATGCAACTATTACATAAAATATAGAAAATGATTTTGTCCTAAAATCTCAGGACATTTGCCATTCTTTCACATTTTTTGCAGGACACAACTGCCCAAAGAGGGACTGTCCCTCA
This sequence comes from Protopterus annectens, assembly GCF_019279795.1. Lineage (NCBI taxonomy): Eukaryota > Metazoa > Chordata > Ceratodontiformes > Protopteridae > Protopterus > Protopterus annectens. Next base: position 1,450,194,991 of record NC_056726.1, read on the forward strand.
CAAAGTGGGACAGGTGGTAACCCTACATAATTACGCAATACATGAAACAGCAAGCTGTCCGTGCAAGAGCAGAGTTATGTGCAGAAATGTACCTGGATGTTATGCGACTAACGTTTTGCACGTTGCTAAACGGAGCAATGACAGCTGCAATTACAGTATGAATACAGTCGAAGAAGCATGCCAATGTCCAAGTCCAAGGCCAGTGGCAGCTTTGTCCATTGGATATCAATGAACCAGTTGTTGTCCTCCCCCGATCCCTGGTGTGGAAGTGTAGCGCAGCGCCACGAGAACGCGCTGCGCTTCAAAACAAGACATATGGATAATACACATACAAAATGTAGGTTAGTTAGATGTTAGTAAGCCATGCAGATGAATGGCAAGCTGGAGACAACAAGATAGGTGACAACATGAGTGTGTATGTACAAAACACTTTAACCTCACCGGAACAGTGTCACATGTGTGCTGTCAGTACTCAGTGGAAGAGGCGTGTCATGAACTATCCTAGGGAACATCAGGAGACTGATGGCGTATGCCATGGATACCACCGATGTGACCTGCAAACCTGCCCACAGTGTGTCTGCTTCTGTGCATGCCAGTAAGCCTGAGTAAGCATGTGTGCACGTGTGTTAGCCCGTGTGCGTGTGTGGAAGAACGAGTAAGCTAGTGTACGAATGGTGAAGCCCATGTAATGTCGTGTATGCGTTTGTAAGCATGTATACATGTGTACTACACACATCACACACGTACTGCACACACAGACCACACATGCTGCCAATACTACACACATCAGTGAAATGGCACATGGATGGAGACTACATCATCAGAAGTAACAGTGCTGTAAACTATGCTACAGTGATGGTCATAGCTGCAATGCATCATGCCTGCTGAAGTACACCTGGAAGTAACACACTGTGAGTTAACAGCATGCTAACATCAATACAGTGGAATAAAGCCACTGTGTGCAGCAGCACCAGGTTAGTCAGATCCTGCATCAATGTTACACATCACAGGTGGTGGCACAGGTGACATCATATGCACAGGGTGTGGTGTTAACATGTCCAGAGCTGTCATAGAGCCATCCAATGTACATGTAGGTGTGTGTGTGTGAGGGACAATGGTTATTGCATGGCCCAATGGTGGTGCAATGGGTGTGTGTATGTGATAGCCGTAGCTGTTTGTGGTAAGTGTGTGCGTCTGCATATACACAGGTACAGCATGTGACAGCCATATACAGGAGGTTGTGGGACAGTCACAGACCGTACCTGCCAGGCTGTAGAGATCCCCATTACTGGCCATGGACACCCCTCCATGCATCCAGCACAACCCAGTCCTGCACCTGTCAATGTCTACACATACAGTCCTGGGATCTGTACCACAACCTGTGGATAAATTTGCATCTGTAATGTTAACCTGGGGTGCATAGAATTGACAGTTACTACAGATGGATATGAGCCATACTCACACTCCAATGTAATAACCACTGCTGACTGTTGCCGAGATCTGCGTACGACCAGTCAACAGTGCTGCACTAACATTGTTTCCAATGCCCGTGTAATACCCAGCAACACAATAACCGGTCACTACACATGTATAACCCACGATCACTACAGCACACAGTATGTGCACTATCACAGAGCCATAGCAGATGTACATACATCCAGGGTGCTCACGTACAGACATTGCAGCACAGTCAAGAGTGATAATCCCAACATTCATATCTATATACAATATATATATATATATATATATATATATATATATATATGTATATATATATATATATATATGTATATATATATATATATATATATATATATATATATATATATATATATATATATATACACATATATATATGTAGATAGATACACACACACATACACACACACACACACACACACACACACACACACACACACACACACACACACACACACACACACACACACACACACAAACACACACACACACACGTGGCAGGGTTGGGAGCAGAACATAAATGTAAGCACTGTACCACACGACAGCATTACGCAGTTACAGAACACGCTACCGACATTACTAAGCACAGCAGTCCCAGAGGCAGACATCTAGGTGCGTGTCATCATCCACAAAGGCAAAGATGTCGGTAGCAAACTGCTGTGTTGTGCAGCATCTAAAAGCAAGACTGAGTCCCCAGGTGGACGGCAGCATGTGCGCAAACACACACACACACACACACACTTGGCAGGGCTGGGAGTCGAACATACACCTAACTACCCTAACACACTACAGCATGACGCATTTACAGAACGCGCTACCGACATTACTAAGCACAGCAGTCCCAGAGGCAGACATCTAGGTGCATGTCATCATCCGCAAAGACAAAGACGTCGGTAGCAAACTGCTGTGTTGTGCGGTATCTAAAAGCACGACTGAGTCCCCAGGTGGACAGGAGGATGCTCGCAAACACACACACACACACACACACACACACACACACACACACACACACACACACACATACACACTTGGCAGGGCTAGGAGTTGAACATAAACCTAACTACCCTAACACACTACAGCATGACACATTTACAGAATGCGCTACTGAGATTACTGAACACAGCACTCCCAGAGGGTGGGTGACATCATCCGCAAAAGCAAAGACGCCGATAGGGAATGTATGTGGTGTGAGGCATCTAAAAGCATTACTGTGTCCCCAGGCAGCTGGAAACACACACACACACACACACACACACACACACACACACACACACACACACACACACACACTTGACAGGACTGGGAGTCGAACATACACCTAACTACCTTATCACACTACAGCATTACGCATTTACAGAACACGCTACAGAGATTACTGAGCACAGCACACCCAGAGGCATACTTCTAGGTGGGTGACATCATCCGCAAAGGCAAGGACGCTGATAGGGAATGTATAGAGAGTGAGTAGTCTGAAAGCATATTACTGTCCCAAGATAGACATAGACAAACACACGGCAGTGGTGTGATCGGGGCAACCAAATATCTACGGAGCACTACAACAGCACTACATAGATATGGGACGTGCCACATACAGTACACCCTTCAAGACAGCAACCAGTGTGTTCAATGTAGGCATCCATCGTGACATTGAAAATGGACATCTGTTGCCTGGATGACCACCATCGCTATACAGGATGTCAATGGCCATGCCCACATGCTTAGTATCACACGTCTGTTTGGAATGTACTGTGTGTCCATCTACACAATGGCATACTGGGCATGCCCACACACTTAGCAGTTGCAAAGGGACGTCTTGCATGCACACGGATTCTAAACATGGAAGGGCACAGTTTGGCATGTACTGTGTGTCCATCTACACAATGGCGTACTGGGCATGCTCACACACTTAGCAGTTGCAAATGGCCGTCTTGCATGCATGCACACGGATTCTAAACACGGAAGTGCGCTGTTTGGAATGTACTGTGTGTCCATCTACACAACGGTGTACTGGGCATGCTCACACACTTAGCAGTTGCAAAGGGCCGTCTTGCATGCATGCACATGGATTCTAAACATGGAAGTGCGCTGTTTGGAATGTACTGTGTGTCCATCTACACAACGGTGTATTGGGCATGCTCACACACTTAGCAGTTGCAAAGGGCCGTCTTGCATGCACACAGATTCTAAACACGGAAGAGCACAGTATGGTATTACTGTCCCCATGTACATGAAGGCTACTCACATGTATTGACCAGTACACACTCAGGAGCTATCACAGATGTCTCAGGTGCATATCACAGAGGTACACACCACAATCTACAATGTAGCCCTCCAACATCACCATGTCATTGGACCAGCAATACACAGCCATACATTAACACAACACCGTGTGACTCATGACCAGTGGACTGTACATAGGTCTACAGCAACTGTGCAGACTACACATGTACCAACAGGGTTCCATCATGTGTTATGCATTGCAATGATACCACTGTACATAACCAGGTTAGCTCTACGCATACCAGGGGCCCTGGGTCTTACACAGCTGTGACAGATGACTGTCGCTGTACACCAACGAACACACATGTTTGGCTATGTCATACATGTAATTGCAGTGGTATGTGCATGGACCACACACACAACACATATGTACATATCATAGCTTTTGCTGTCCTCCGTGCAGACAAGTGGCTACAGCAATCATATGCACGCAAATGGAAGGTGGATCCATGGCTGTTGAATGCTAACAGTACATGAGGCAGCAATGTTAACCGTGGACACATTCCCTCTGTACTAGTTACCCATGACACCCATCATATCATACAACAGTCCATGTGTTATGTATGTCAACACACATGTCCACCAATTGCAATGCATACAAACATGGCTACATGACAGGCATGTAGGACCAACACACATGTACAATCTGTAGTGTGCATGCAGCTACCATGCATGTGCAGTAGCTGATGTAAGTAACTCATCTGTGCCTAACTAAAACATGCAGTTGTAATGCAGCCCCATCATTGACATCTGTATATGGTGACATACTGACAGTATGGTAGGATGTACAGCAGGTATGGATGGATGTGTGTACATAAATAGGTGATCTACCTGTGTAGATGGATGTTTGCCGGGGACGGCTCACAGGTGTGTCACACACCATCCTACCATTACATGTGCAAACAGTACGCTATGTTACCGTTACTTGATGGTGGAGACATAGAACCTACACAGCGGTAAGGTGTTACCGACAGTACGTCACTTGACACCTGTAACACTTACATCCTCCCGTGTGCATATAGCAGCACAATTGCCGAAGGTAGCGTTGGTACACATAATGCGGCCAATACTGCTGCATGTCTGTCAGACGTATCATCATATAGCAGGTGTATCATTCACAGTACTACCATGTGTGATTGCTTGTGTGACCATATATGCCACATATGGTGGGGAATACATCCCAATTGTTACACACCCCTGTACACTGTTGTAGAGATCTGTACATACTGCAGTATGGAAAGCATGACTTAGGCAGGTGTGGTGTGTGTATCACACACATCAGCTATCCATATGTGTATGACATGTGTGGTCTCCACAGTGTGTGTATGTAGGTATGTATGGCTGTCTGGTGCATGGAGTGAGGGTGTATGCTACCATACAGAACACACAGGATCCCTAACCCCTCATGGTGATGCAGTCCACTACCCCGTTGATGCCATCGGTCTCAGCTGCACTGGCTACCTGTACATGTTCTTTCTCAGTGTCGCATCGTGTGATGGTGATGACCACATAAGCATGGGTCTTCACCTCAACACTATGGGATGTGCGTTATAGTGTTGTTGACCCCGTGAGTGTGAGCATGTTCCTGTAATGTGACAGGGTATTACTGCTACACAGTGAGGCCTCATGCTATCAAGTGGCCTCTAACATTATCATTGGCCAGACCGCTGTGTACAACCCCTGCACCATGTCAACATACCTGTGATGTGATCTGGTATGGATGTCACGTCTCTAGCCACTGTAGCCTATTAAACTGCCCACATGCTTCTGGATCAGTATATGTGTGGACATCTGTGTTATGTTAGACTTTCCAACAGTCAGGCTGAGGCTACGTATAGCATACTGATATTGCCATATGTGCCTGTGAGTACTCCACAGTTACACATGGGAGACTGCAAACAGTGCTATCTGTAGGCACATGCAAGTAGACCATAAGGAGGGAACCAGGGCATCATTACCAACAAGCTGTTACTGTTGTTACCGAGACACATACTGTGAACATATAACAATGCATGCTAAACTTGTACTACATGGTATGTCTGGTGCGTGTCAACAGTACACAACTAATGTAATATACACGTCTCTCACTATTCACACACAACTAATGTAATATACACTTCTCACTATTCTGTTCACCCTATGCATCAGACCATTTGAGCATGTCCCTGCACCAATGGTGTGGATGACAGGGATGCGGCACAGGCTTCATCATATGCACAGGGTGATAATGTTTGCCAGGGGCATAGGCTGCACCAATGGATGACATCTTGTGTGTGGGTAAGGGCCAGTGATATGATTGGACATGTCTGTTCAGTATGCATGTGGGTGTTGTGGTGCCCTACAGATGTTTTTGCTGTGTGCGTGTATGTGTGCGCACAGTACTGCCTTTTGTGAGGCCTACACAGGGTATTATTGACAGCTCCAGATTGTACAGACCAGGTTGTACAGCTCACTGTGTCCGGCCACGGCCACACCACCTGTGCCTGCCAGGGGTTGCACGGGCACTACCAGGCGGAGGTACAGCTTGGCTACTGTCCCACAACACATGTCCACTGGAACCGTGTCCCCACTGAGAACGTCCAGGGCCACGTCCACATGGCCTGCTGTGTCCTGGTGTGGACAGCACAGCACCAGCTGCACTGCTACTGCTACCAGCACTATGGGAGCGGGCATGTGAGGTGGCACGCTCACGTTGACCTGCACTAGGTGGTGTAGCTGGCCTACGTCCACATGGCCTATGCCTCACTCCTACCAGATGTTCCAGCACAGACAGCTCATGCTCGCGGATTGCCATGCCACTGTCAAGGATTCTGACCATGTCACCCAATCACCTGTCCAGAACATCAGCAATCTGCTGTTGAGCATTTGCCAATGCCTGGATGTTGTCATTTAGGGTACGGATAGCAGCCCTCTGCAGCCTCTGCCCTTCTCTGTTCTGCTGTTCAGCACGTGCCTGTGCCGCCATTACATTCTGGAACATGCGTCTGGTGATACCAGCTGCTGCGCTCTGTCCTGCAGGTGCAGGTCTGCTAGAGGTCCTCCTACAAGCAGCACCGGCCACATGCCTGTGTGGCACATCTGCAGTCATTACACTGACACCATGGTGTGTCGACACACCTTCTGTAGCCACCACATGTTCCTGTTCCACGCTAACAGACGCTGACTGTCCTTCCTCTATGGCCACTGATGCGGTATGTGTTGGCAGCAGAACTGTGTGCGGGGAAGAGGGGGACATAGCTGGGATGGCAACCATTGGCACAGATTCATCCCCCTGACAACCCTGCCTGTACCTTATGCATATGTTCATCACTGCTAGTATGTGTGGGGACACTAACGTCAGATGGACCGCAGGAGGGTAACACACCTACATCACCTGTGAATGCAAAGAAAGACTCTAAATTAAAATAGACACACAGCCACACACACAGCCACACACACACAGACACACACACACACACACACACACAGAGACACACACACAGACACGCACACACAGACACGCACACACAGACACACACACACACAGACACACACAGACACACTATGCATGTGATTTGACAGATGGCATGCAGCATGCCTGTGATACAGCAGAGGGCATGCAGCTCAGACATTAATAGTGTTAGTAAGCATACCTCCCTGGGGTGCACACTACAGCAAGCAGGTGTCATATCAGTAGCCATGCAATTCACACAATCATGGTAGTATGCATGCATCCCCGTGTTACACCATGTGGACTAGAACAGGATAACAGTACACATGGCTGACGTGACCTTGACATGTAATCTGCTGACGTGTGCATTAACATGCATACATGTCTGACACAATGGTGTCCTGACACATGTACAGCATCGTAATGGGCATCACATTGCGGTGTTGTCTGTATGCCCTACAGATAGAATGCATGTTTAGCAAATGTGCATGAGCATGGAAGGGTAGTGTGAGCCGTCTACATTGCTATACAGTGTGAAGTACAGACACTGTGCCATTGCATGGCATCATGAGGCATCTATATTGCTGTACAATGCATAATATGTACACATTGCATAGCCATAACTGCATGCATACCCATGACATAACTGTGGATTGTGACCCACGATGCTGAGGTGTATACACACAAAACCATGCTGTGTCAAGTGACAGGTCACTGGAGGACCTACAGATGACACCCCTGCACAACAACTACAGGGTCTTAGCTGCCTGGAAACCATGTTCACACATAGCAGACATGTCAATTCACCATTTCCCACATGACATTGGTGTAACACACACACGAGGTGCACAGCTAACGGTGATGTCCTACAGCAGCAAGGAAAATGTACAGTATCTGTAGCCTGATGTGGTGTCAATGTCTGTGGAAGCTGTGCAGGTGACTACTGTCATGCTATGACACAGTCGTGATGTTCAACTGATCTTATATGGTAGACTTCAGTGACACCTCCACTAGCTGTGCACAGGCTTTTAGGATGTCCAGTGTACCACATCAACTGTATAATCAATCAACTAAGGCTATAATTGGACCATGTGTGGACAATGTGCAACAGGGTGTATACACATTACATCTACTGTGTGGCTATGTGTCTCTGGCCATCCCCATGGCCATGTGTGCACATGTGTTGGCCAAATGTGTGTGATGGCCATCTATCTCACATGTCTGTGTTTTCCCATATGACATACACCCATAGATGTCAGATATGTCACCATCCACAGGGCTATGCAGACAACGGGTTGTATGTTTGGTATGTGGGGTATGGGTCATGGGATAGTGTGACAATATTGCAGCCAGAACACTACGTGTCTGGGACATGTTAGATGGCACATCACAATGTGTGCACCCAATGCAGGGGCATATAACACAATGGTGACACCTGTGGGCTTCCCATTTCACAGCTCACTGTGTGGTACTGTTTGCATACCACACATGTTGTTCCAATGCATACTACATATGCCTCCATTGTAGAACACCTCCACCGTTGTATGCACAGCTGACCACACATGTAGCAATGACAACTACTGTGGTTTCAAGTCAGTGTATAACTTCGTTTGTATATATTGCACATGGGTGGCCTGTGTGAATGATGGGTGATGTGACCTGTATATCGTGACTGGAACGAACATCAAGTGTGCAACTGTTAACTGGCCACATGGAAAATAGATCTATGCTTTAACATGCCTGATACTGATGACAGTCTCACCTGCAATGGACTCATATCTGTGCGGCACGCCAGAGTTACCTGTATAGGGGTGACACAGCAGTATGAACATTATCCATGACTGTATGACAGCCACAGGGTGCACTGTGCATGTTAACACATTTGCCTGTATAATAGCATATAGTATGCACATGTGTGCATACACAGGGTAGCATAGTGTAGTATGCAGCATGTGTGTTCACATACCTTGCATATGTTGTTACTTTACATAATGTACAGTGATACATGCAACTAAATGGGATATAATAGCCATATGTGCAGTACTGACTTACCAGGCAACTCCAGGCTCATTGGTTGGGAAACACCCACCTCCACGATGGCAGCTAGTGTGTGTGGATGTTGTTCTGAGGGTGTCCCCAGACTGGCCAGTAGCTCCTCAGTGTGTGTGAGTGGGGGCTGGGTTGGTGGCCCACCACCTGTTCCACCTTGTTCTCTGGCGATTGCAGTGGCATGCTGTTTTGCATGTCGTATCAAGTCCATGCAGTGTCTGCGCACCTGATGGTAGGTGCGGTTATGGCCACCCACATCATTCACCCTCCTGCGTAGATCCTGCCACAGGTCATCCCGCTGCTGGGCATGCTGTGGCACATGGCTGAACAACACCTCGTAGTTCTCATGGAGGTACGGGATGAGGACATCATCCTCCTGGCGGCTGTACGCTGGAAGGCATGTACGAGGCATTATCTGTAAGACATAATGATGGTGACAGGTCACAGTTTCAGAGATGTACAGAGATACTGCCGCACATACATTTCTATGACATCTAGTACATTTGCACATTTATCTTTGCAAATCATCATGACACTGACATGACTGACGTGTTTGTGTCACACACATGTAACACCCGTTATGCATTGGATATCATCACCATATATGTGTGTCACCTCATTACAGTGTTCATACTCCATGTGAATGCTGTCTTGATGTGGGCATGTCTATTTGCCTGCACTGGTGTTCTTACCTATCTGCACATGCCTGGATGTGTCCACGGTAATGGTGTTGACCTTGATGCTGTGTATATTTCACATATTAACACAGACACAGCCTTAATGGACTTGAGCATTGACAATGCACACATACGCATGGACACCTGTACATGCATGTGTTTTGCCGTATACATCTACACAGCACTGTACAGCTGTTCAACATCCTGCCACAGATCGCCTGTGTTGCTCATGTGATAGACATGGGACAATGGCTAGCTGGACATCATTCACAGGGATTGTTATCAACCATAGCATGTACGGGCACGGTTTCCTAGCTGTAACACACAGCCATTATGCCACTGCGAGGTGCATCAGTACCACATTACTGATCCGGACAGTTGATACTACATCTGACATGTGGCCATCACACCATGTATGACTGGGATGACATGTGCAGCTGTGATGGACAGGGTTGCATGGTTTGGAGGGAGTATGTCACATGTATGGCACAGGGATCTGTCCAGCATGTGGCGATACCAGTATTAGGACGGTGGCTGTCCATGACGTATGTCGTACAGATCAGGATATGGACATGTAGCATGTCCATCATCATGGTGTAGCAAATGTCTTTATGCAAGGTAGACAGCATGCTGCATAGTGGAGGTGAGGATTGTGAAGGCTGGTATCGCCCATCCATGCATGGCCATTACCGCTTAAAGGTGATATGTGATCCAATATTGGTCACCCCAGTGCTGTATATGCCTGTCCAATGATCTCTGTGCTCATGGATGGCACCCTGTCATGACATGGGTACCTCTTATGACTACCCAAGGGGCCTGGAGACGTCACCAAGGCAGGGAGGTGTACTGAACAACACCATCCCTTACACAGTGTCCATAATGTTGACCACAGCCTAGGTGGTAGTTAATGGGTACAGGGATGCTCACCTAGCGGTGACAATGCTGATATCATCCATCAGAATGTGCACATATGTCACACACCTCACCCACACAGCCCATTCTGTGTGTTTTTCACAACACTGACACAGCTATTCCTCATAGGTCATGGCCATTCACATCCTTACATACACAGATGCCTAACATTTGTCTTTGTGGTATGGGCTACAATGAGGGTGGAGTACAACACATTAACCCTGTTCTACTGTAGCTGGCACTGGTGTGATATGCACATCTCACTCTGCCACCTTTTGTAGTTGTGAGTCTGTCAACAGGCTACTGGTAGAACACTCCTGTGACATACAAAGGTATTTGTAATCATACATCTGTACTGTCTTGTACATCTGTACTGCTAACATCTACAGTGATAATGGTTCATGGACATGCACACCATACTCAGCAGGGTTATAGTGCGGTGCCACCCATTATGACTGTCGTCACCACTTGTGGGTTGATATTATCCAACACCCTATCTGTATTGTATGGTCATGCTAGGCACTTGTTCAGAACTTGTGAGCATGTCATGAGCTACTGATTAATATAGCACCCATTCCACACCATTTCCCACAGGTACACTGGCTGTCCTAAAATTTCCAGCTTGCTTATGGTACAACAGCTGTTGTACACACATAACACACATATCCTGTTAGACATGGTTGTATATACAGGCATGTCCAACTTTCACGTACCAGTGCTATTGCCTGTCTATATGATGGATATGTCATACATGTGGCAATAGAGCAATTGTCTCATGTACACATTCAATGCTCACCTCCCAACATACGACACTACAGCCTGTGGGGGATGCACTTATGCAGCCCTGCTGGGGGTAATGCTGTCACCAACCCTGACTGCACCTGACAGTCATGTGGGAATGTGTAACATTCGCAACACACCCCACTCATCACATAGTCTCACATGATCTCCACCACAGGCCACACATACGAGGACGACTTGTGCAGTACCTCTCCATACTCTGTATAGGCACCAGAGGCAGCCCCCATCACTGAACACAACATCACCAACTTATAGCCCACAGACTCATGTGTCCCCATCATATACAGCCAATAGGGTGTTATAACATACACAACGCACCAGTCATAGGTGACTCTGTAGGCTTTCACACTGCAGTTCCACACAGCAGGCTACACAAGGCGATAGTCACTTACATCTTGCTGTCAGGTAACTGGTTCTGCAACATAACCTATGCACCCATGCCACACCTCACCAGGTACGATGTGACTGTCATTCTCCATGTTAGTGTGACTGCCCTGAGATGTCACTTCACAGACGACGTGTGCAGGGACATGCAATAGCTCACCAGTCTTGTAGCCCTGAAGGTGTGTGCCTAGCCCTGGGGAGCATTATGCATTCATCCAGACCCGATACCACTGTACAATGACTGACTGTGTCACTTCAACAGTTGCCTATGCTTCTGCTGTCATTCCACAGGCATCTGGTATCTGTCCGCTTTGACTGACTTGGGCAAACTCAATGCTTTGGCACAGATGACCTGCACACCTGTCAGCCCTGGGAGTACAGATCACATGTAAGGCTCTTGCTGCTTCTATACTGCCTGTCTTGCACAGTTTCCAATAACAGTCACCGGCAGAACGGGAACTGGCAAGCAAGACATGGGGTCATGTGACACAATGCTTGCATCATCTTCTGTGACACACACAGGCAAGGCACACCTTATAATGCAACACTCCAATATCTCTGCAGTGACTGGGACCTGCCTCTAGGGTCTGCAGAGCACACCTGCAATGACAGATTATGGACAGACCATACCTTTCAGGCACATACCTGGACCGGCACACCCACAGCTGAGGTGTTCCCATATCCCGCTATATTGTACACACATCCTGGCTAGTTACTTAGCACAATGCATCAGAGGTGCTCCACGTGCAACTTACTGTGTCCAGAACCACTATACACATTGTAACAAGCTACAGATTCAACAACATTCCCCATGGTTACCAGACCTCATTTGTTGGTGTACTGGACAGCAGGGCTCAGACAGCTACTACTGATGTGTGACTGACACTACCCCACACTTAACTGGGATAGCCACTCATGTACCGACACATCCATGAGTCATATCCTCCACTCGGCTGGATCAACCCATACACACCACCTCCAAGACCTACATTAACCTTGACATGACCACTACCAACATGTGACTGGTGTTCCACGCCTGGGGTTATCCCCTCATTGGTGGTTTCCGAACATATGCTAATCAACCTTGTTAGCCACATCCCGGCACCACATCCCTTCATGGCATACACAGTACATGAGTACTACAATACCTACTACAGATGTCTTATGACAGTGGTTGTTAACATCATGACACCCGTGCAGATGGACAATGCACATACAAATGCTGAAACATACCCCAGTGCACTTCATTAGCACGTAGATGACTGCATGGATCATGCTATTCCACACAGAGCCATGATGGTACACACCAGATAACAGATGCCACTCTGGTGGTCAAGTTCCATGGACATAATGTACAACAACAGGTGGAGGCTGTTGCACAGTGGTATACAATCCCATGGGTGGGGTAGCTCACTGGTCAGCCTCGGTAGGGCCATGGGATCCCTCATCACATACTCCAAGACTAGCCACGTACACATTACTGCGACACATTCCGGGGTGTACCACAAGGCATTATGGTGGTATGTCAGTAGTCGATGGCAACACCCACATCTGCTCTCACATACAACAGTCACTCAGGAACATTACAGACTCAGGTGATGTTGGCAACATGCTGGCGGATGGATTCAATGCTAACATTACACCCTCTCACTCACTACAGGGCCACAATCCATGCAGGAACATTGCGGTGTCCCTGCGGTCACACCTACACAGTACTAACCTGCACTCTATATGTCCTGGGACACTGGCCCCATGTCACCTTCCAAAGTCCCAGGCTGTGATGTCCACAAACCTCTGAATGACCTGTCTCCCCACTAGGCCACCATATTCAGTAATAGTCTTGTATCAGATATTGTGGCCCCTGAATGGCACACAGCAACATTTATCACACTCCACACAGGTGGCACCACAATGCACGAGTGGGACTATAGTCCTACACACCTGACTGGACTGTTCTACACAGCTATGGGGCACACCATCAAGGACGTCATTCACAGAGACATTGTTGGGCTCTGGTCCTTTGATGCCACCTGGATTGGACTTGTTAGGGCCAGAGCATGGCCCCTACACCTGGTGGACTCCTTTCATACAGTTACCAGGGTAGTTGATGATGGTACGGGAGTCCACACATCCTACATTGTCCTCTCATAGCCTTTCAGCACCATTCTCCATTCTGGTATTGACAACATACACATCCACCTGCACATCGTACCCTATGTTTCAGGATGTTATGCAATGTGGCTCATGGACAGGGCACACACAATGAGGGTAGCATACCATGGTACCTACTGCATTTCAGTTACATTTGACATACCACAGTCCTCATTCATTGGGCCCCTCATGTTCAGTATATGCTTCCCTGAGGTACAGGCTAGCACAGAGGGACTTTCCCTGCCTAGCTTTACAAACCCCTGCATACAAAGCGCCATGATTGATCCACCAGCTGATACTGACTCCATCCATATGGGTGTCACTGTGACAGATACCTGATATGAATATCATGGCCTCAAGCTGCATGACACAAGGTGCATGAACATCACCTTTGCATTACACCATTCACCCACTGAATATCACATAGGTGGTAGTCCCCTACATACATGTCATATTGTACATGTTTGTAGTACACATGTGTGTCGCACCCACTCCTGTGGTTACCGTATTGCCACTGTGGCGTGGATATCCTTCTACGTAGCCACACTTATCTGTACTGGGTGTGTAGCTGGTACATAGGCACCCATTGTACCTCTGAACTCAAGACTTCTACACACATTCAAGGGTACACCACCCCATTTAGGGTGTATCTTACACAACAGCTACAGCTTTACATACCACACCATTAACACGCCATGATGTTTATTGAGCTCCGACAGTTAAAGTATGTGGCTAAACTACGGACACCACGTCTGTACACATTTGCATACTACATACTCAGGGGTGACCTCTGCTGAGCAGACAGAGCCCATGTCCACAACAATATTAATGGATATACTCCACATACGCGACATAAGCAAAAGCCACTGTGAGCAACATGCTCATGGATATGTGCACACACGCAACAATGAGTGGGATGTGCTTGAGGGTTACATTCCCAAACCGGACACTCACCATGCTTTGGAACATGAGTCCTATGTACATCACGCAGGGACACTCATTAGCACTGTTCATGTGATACCTCCCTTGGTGGTTGGGAGACACATGAATGCCAGGGATCACTGCAGTGGCTGTACTGTGCAGAGGTGCAGGTAACACATGGCTCTGCTGTTCACAGGACACTACCCTACAGAGGTGCCACTGGTGTGAACACTATAGTTGTGCTTACACATGGACTTGCCAGACTGCATAGTACCCCACTATGAACCTGTGAAGCTATTACATGTCCTTTGTGCATGGTTACTTGGTAGCCCTTCCATTTAGATTAGCTATCATGCTATTGCAATGTCCCGTGCCTACAAGCCATATGTATCTTGTTATTGTACATGCCAATAGACGATACCTTTGGTATGCATGATATGCCTGTTATGCTGTGTAGAATATCTGACATATCTACCTACAATACTATACATTACACATATTTCACATAGTATCCCATAATGCAAAGCATACTTGCACAGTGGGACCACCTTAGACATGTCATTGTTATTATATGCCCTTACACATGCCTACTGTGACAGTATATCAACATATACTATCCCCTGCTATGGCACGTACTTGTTGGACATACCGTACCACTGACGGCGGGTTGTATGGAATTGTTCTGTTTAAAGCCCTCATGTAGCATCCCTTGTGGTGTCTGTGATGTGTACCTTGTGGCCCCCTGCTGGACGCACAGTTTCTACATGCATTACTATGCTCAGCAAGACATCACTGCATAAATACCTTTTCCCACTTTATGCATTGCGGACACTTTTAATTAATGCAAACCAGGCTATACATACAGTAAATAATTAATAAAAAACATGCTATACATAAACGTACATACCGAGTGTTCTACATACCTTGTTATCGTTACGGACTTTCATCTCTATCTCTCTCACACTGCTTAAACAGGTAGTTTGTATGAGCATACGGTGTGAATGTCTAGCAAGTCATCCTTATATACGTCGATACCTGTAACATGTGGTTTCCTCCCGCCAATTGATGTTCCTGAGTGACTAATTACTTGCATATCAGCTGTGCAGCTACTCCATTCGCCAATTACGCGGCAACAGTGGGGTATAATTGAATTCTCCACTTGGGCATTGCCCATTTGCCCTACCTTCGGGGAGATGGCCTGTATTGTGTTTTGTTATGTGTAATCGCAACTGCTATGCATAGAGACAATTATACTTTGGATTCATGTCCCCCATGGATTGTGTGTGACTGCTAGAGTATGTGGTTCAATATGTGGGTGTACCTGTCATCCCAACATCTGATAACGGACTATTGCAAACAAAACCTGTAACATCGCTGTTTGTTCCATTATATAACGGCTGCAATTTTGCATGGCGCCTTTAATTGTGTCTCTCACAAGGTATGTTGACGGTTCTGCAGATGTAATTGACTGACTGGATGTTTGTGCTGTTATTACAGTCTGTATTGCTATGGTTTCTAGTGTGGGGGATGTTGGTGGGTGTACGTAGCATATACAGGTTTGTGGGGCTTGCATTTCTACATATTCCAGATATATGTGTGTGGGCCCCGTCCCTAATTAAAGAGCTATCAGTTAGTAGACTTATGTTACGGGATTGTACATTGGGCCGTTGTTAATTGGTTTCAATATAGTATGCAGGTGAGGTTGCTACTTCCATACCACCGGAATTGCAGCGATATATAAAGGGATATGTCTAAATGACAGCTATCCCGTGTATTTCTGTCCCAGATATTTGCAGTCATTGCGGTTGTGTTGGTAACACAACCTCTTTGCCATGGGTTGCCACCTTTTCATATGGCCATTGTTGGACACTTGCGGGACACACAGCGGTGTTTACAGGCCAACACATAGCCACGGTCAGTACACAGGTTAGCACATACTTTTATCCTCAATACATACCTATTGTGAGACTTTGGCTACTTATCATATTGCATGTAACATTTACGTTTCTTACATACAAGCATAACTATTTAATGCAACTATTACATTATATATGGGACATATTAATGTCCTACAATCCCGGACATTTGACCTTTGTAATGATTTATGTCAGGACACACCTGCCCAGGGAGGGGCTGTCCCTCCTATTGTGGGACAGGTGGTAACCATATGCCTATGGCTAGCTATACCCACACCTACCGTAATGATCTACCTCCGAGTTAGCACTAACAGACACATGATGCTGACACACACACACACACACATTACAGTCACACGGGGATGCTCACGGCACCCTCAACACACACATACACAGACTACAGCACTCACAAACACAGTTGAACACAGTACCTACGTGGACCGCAACACCGGCAGTGGTAACTAAATGTCCCTTCATATCATTATACTATTACTCGCAGTTGTACTGTTCCGGTACTGTGTTCTTTCAGTCTTTCAGCCTCATGGTTACGCATGTCGGTATGTTACACATTCCATAGTTGGCGGTATCCTATTTATTTGTACCTCTGAGGTGTTATGAATGTCGTTGACCTATCTATATATATTTGCAGATATCGCTGAATCTGTATATATCAACATATATCACTCTATCGCCCTTTCTATCTGTATTATATATATGTATATATGTGTACATATATATATCTATATATATATATATATATATTTGACAGGGAAAGTGACAGGCAAGCTGCACCTTTCATTGTGTACTTGTTGATGTATACTGTTTCCTGGACTCCGCACGTTTGTGTCTGTACCTGTCACATTACACACCTGCCGTAGGTTAGGGTTACCAGCTGTCCCACTCTGAGAGGGACAGTCCCTCTTTGGGCAGTTGTGTCCTGCATAATATTTGTATACATGGCAAATGTCCTGAGATTTTGGAACATACTTATTTCCTATAGTTTATGTAATAGTTGCATAAAACAGTTATTCTGTATCTGAACCACCTATATGTTCTAGAAACAGAATAAGTAAGTAAACATTACAAGGATGAGCTGTTATCTAGGCAAAACAGTGAAGTTCTCAATTTCGTACTGGCCGGGTGTATGTGTCGGCCTGCAGACATCTGACATATGTCCCACACTGGTCATTCGAAGAGGTGGCAACCCTACCATAGGTACATCTTGGCTAGCAATAGTGTTAGGTGATTCTATACATGATTGCGTGTTCTACTCCTGGCAGTGGTCGTTTTACCCTTCAGAGCAGGTGCTATTAGTACAGGGGTGATTAATGCTGGTTTCACCTGTTCTGGACATCATTGACCATGATCTGTGCGATATTCAGAGAAGCTTATCCCTGTTTCACGCATATCCATATAGTCATATTTAAACGTCGCTTACCGCAGTGGTCAATGCATATTCCCGCTAACATGTGCTACACATATGATCTGATGACCTGCATCCGACATGCATTACTCGTGCCTTCGGGATTACTTTACATCCCTTGCAGGATGTGGGACCGGGAACATGCATGACGGTCACTGCATTTAACACATGGCAATCTGGGATTTGTATACATGTTATGTAATTTTGTACGTGGAGTATACTACAGCTGTTACTCCATACTGCACTCGCATGGGTAACTCATTAAGTTTACATATTGCTGAGTCCAGTTAATGGTATGTCCATGTGATGTTTACTGGATGTGCTCCAGTATTGGGTATGTATATCACAGTGAGCCACACACGATACTGTGCTACACCTTCAAACGACCGTAGGTGGAGCATGCTGGGGTGACGAATACCTGTCATGGGTACACCCCATGCCTTGACACAACACCAATGATTATATTATGTGGAGCCCCTCATTAACGCAGCAGAGACTCCGTACTGAGTGTGTGCAGAACAGTGCTTACACACATGTGCTCCCACAATTACCTCTGCTCCACTAAGCGACAGTTGGTTACTCGATTTTGTGTTGATAGCGGACACTGTTTGCCCTGTTTGGTGTATGGCCCCTGACAATCGGCCGTGTACCTACCGATATACCTGGGAACCTATACACACAGCACCACCATATGCTGATAGGTGCATGTACTGTTCAAGTGTTGACATTCTGTGTTCCGATAGCTGTTTTGTGTACAATGTTTGAGGGCTGCCTATGTAGGATTCACACAGTGGGCCACCTATACATTGCAATTTACAGGTGGTCGTGTTTGTGTGCCATCCATTTTACTGTGTGTGCAGGTGGAGTGGTGTGTCAGTCCGTAGGGGCTTACACTGTCAGAGTATGTGCTATACGTTCCCTCTTTGCCAAGGCATAGGCATATTGGGCATGCCTCCATCTGCCTACTGGGGCTGGCATAGTGTGTTCATGGTCTGAATCCCTCTGTGCCTGTGATGGCCTTGGCAATTGCGATGGGCTATGAGGGCCTTCACCATTTTGTCCCTGCTGCAGCTGTTTCCACAGGATTATATTATGTAGCATGGCACATACTATGATGATGTGGGCACACATGCCTGGAGAGTACTGCAAGGCTCCACCAGATGTGTCCAAGCAACGGAACTGTGATTTCAGCATCCCGAACACATGCTCTATGATGATTCTGGTTTGTGCGTGTGCCTCATTATGGTGTTCTTGCATGGGTGTGTGTGCATTTCTGATGGGAGTCATCATCCATGGCTCCAGTGCATAGCCAGCATCCCACACAAGGTGGCCATGTGGGATGTCCCCTTTGACAAATACCTGATACAGCTGTGAGGCATGCCAGATATGGGAGTCATGGTAGCTTCCAGGGCTGCCAGCACACACATCCATGACAATGCCCTGGGCATTGCACACAACCTGGCAGTTGATGGAGTGGAATCCCTTGTGGTTTATATAGCGCCTACCATGCTCACCGGGTGATGACTTGATTTGTATGTGCGTGCAGTCTATCGCACCCAGTACCTCTGGGTAGTGTGCCACACGGTGGAAGTGACGCATATTGCTGGCCAACTCCTCCTGTGTTCGGGGGAAGTATATATGCTCATTGGCATGTGGTAACATGGCATCCAGGAACTGGTGTAGTACCCTGGATGCTGATGCCTGTGAGATCCCCATTATATCTCCAGTTGGCCTTTGAAAGGTACCTGTGTCTAGTATTCGCAAGCTTACACATACCTTCATGTCCACTGGGATGGGTTCCCCTCTGTTGTTTCTGGTTCTCAGGCGTGGCCGGCACAGCTCCACTATTTGCTGTAGGATGTCCTTGTCCACCCTGTAATGCTCTACTATCTCCAGATCATGTAGCCCCTGGTAGGTTACCCTTGGTCTGAACACTCTTCTCCTCCTCTGGGGCCTGCGGTGGTTGTCGGCATCATCCTCCACAACACCGTCAGTCTCTAACACATGCTGATGAATCACAGCTATGGCAGCTCCCAATATGTGCATTTTTAAAGTTCCCCGTGTGTTTACACCTATGGTGCAGTGTTTGGGAATACACAGGTGTGTGTATGGTGCTTTCACACTTTATACTATTGTGCTGTGAACACCGATGATGTCATAGGGTCTGTTTGTACAATCGTAGCTACAGGGTATCTTATGTGTTTTACTACCGGAACTACTATTGTGGTGCCTTTGGTGTTGAATTACATATGGCTGACGTGGATTACCTCTTGACCTTCCCTTTACATTTCTGCATGTTCCACCTACCATTTTCTAGCATGCATCCTGCAGCCTGCTTTCATTTGTACTTTCCTAGACCTGGTGTATCTTGCGTAATGTGTGCTATTGCCGGTCTACTGTCCGTTTGCTTTGCTCTGCTGTGACAGATCTCCTATCTTTGCAATCCAATGCCTCCCCTCCTTTCTTTGCATTCCAATGCCTTCCCTATCCTGTTTTGCAGGTTTCTGCGAGCAGACTTGTCAGCTGCCGTCGATTGGCTGCCGTGAGTTGATTGGTGTTGATTGCTCATTAGTACTCCAATTACCCTACTTCGGCATTTCCTTCTTTTCTTCCCCTGACCTTCCTGTTTGTGCTATTGTTCGCAGTGCATGCATCCGCTTACTGGGCTTCGGGCACGTTTTCATCCCCGTACACATGCACTTTTGGGCACCATGTGTGCTCTCAGCTAAACGATTCTATACCTTCCTCCCCACCCCTGTCCTGCAGCTTTGCTTAGCAACAGCCAGGCCAGATTTGCATTGCTCCAATGTGCTTACTGCTATGGTGGCACACCCCTCTGCTGCTGTCATGTATCTCCTCTGAGCCACTCCTCAGTGTTATAGCGCTGCACCGTATGGTACAATCTTCATCCGGCGGGACATTTGCGATTCAGTATTATCTGCCTCATTTGCATGGCATTGACTACTAATTCATAGTTACCACACCGAACACTGTCGCAGGCCCTTAGCAACCCTTGCACCTTGGTTGTGGTGTTCCATGCCTATCATTGTGTATTATGGTGTAAACCTGATTTGTATTACATTGCGATTTTATGACATTTTTATATAATTTCTTTATGTTCCAGTTTGCGCACACATGCCCTGCGGTTGTACTGTGCGTTACTGTGGACATGACATTAAATGTTGTTTTTTAGGTGTTGTGCATCTTTTCTTATGCCATTGGCTGTGTATTTCGCCATTGGCATATGTTAACTTTGTAATACATGAGTCTGGTCCGCTTCCATAGCTCCGACGTTCTGTTTGGGAAAATGTAAACTGTGTTTTTTTGTTTACATTTCCGTGGGCTTATGCTATACCTGCACCACTTCGTGAATCACTATCTGCCTTCATTTGCGTGGTGCGACACTGCGCATGGGGTGATTAGCATACCTATGCCGAGGGCTGCGCAGTTCTGGCGTACGCCGGTAGTGCACGTGGTATTGGATCGTACCTGAATCGCTCGGTGGCCATATTTGGTGTTATTCTGCCTATGCTATGCCTGCGCCTGGCGCAAGCTTCATGAATCCCAGGGACAATGTCAGTTTGGATATTTAAACAATTTCCAGACTGGTTTTAAATGCTGTCAAGAAAAATATCACATCAGCCACCAAGCTTTACACAGTAGATGGGAGAGGTGAGAAAGGGTTAGAAGGTCTAAGTGTAAAAGGGAAAAAAATACTTCAGGACTCTAAGGTGCCTTTCCAGTACTTTAGCAATGACTGGAACAATGCAGAGTAAGGCCTATGCTTGGCAAGAGCTGTGGTGCACAAGTCAAGTAAATATAGAAAGACAAGATCATCAAAGCCAGAAGTGAAGATTATGTTTTTTTTTCTTCAATGTTTATTTAAATGTGTTTCAGTTATTTAAAGAAAGCATTCTTTAGAGTTAAAATGTGTATACAAAATTGTGTATTTCTGAAGATTACAGTAAAATAAAGTATGCAAATGTTTTTATGTTTTCAGACAATTGGATAACAGTACTAGTTTTCAGTTTATGCTTTTATCTGTGTTCAAGTAAAACTGGCAGAAAAAGGTATTCCTCTAGTATTAGTTTAGTTAGTTTTCAGAATATAAAATTTATATGTAAATTTCAGTCAAGTTTCATAATATGACATTCATACTCAGTTATGAGTTCAGTATAGTACATTTCAGACAGATTTCAGAATATAACCTCCATACACAGTTACACATTTTTAACAGCATTACTAGACAGTTTACAATTTGCTGTTGCATCACATTTCACATTATTCAGTCATTACTTTAAGGGTAAAGTGACAGCATTATTCGTAATAGGCTTATTAACATAAGTAGTAATAATTATTTAATACACTCAAGGTATAACAGGTCAGAATTAATTTGTTAATTAATATAGTGCCCATTACCTAATATATTAGACAGAAAGTTAAAAAGACACTGACGGTATGCAAAGGTAAAGATCTGAAATACAGAAAGCATAGGTTTTAGTAAAGGTACTTCTACTATTATAGCACATAGATATTTACAGGATAATTTAAAAGGCAGACACCTATTACAGTACATAGAAATTAAAAATGGTAAATAGGATTATTAGTAACAAATGTAGCTGAATATTTACAAAAACAAGTTAATACGGTATATGGTAGTTATGCTTTAATATATACATATAAATATATATATGTGTGTGTGTGTGTGTGTGTGTGTGTGTGTGTGTGTGTGTGTGTGTGTGTGTGTGTGTTTGTGTATAAAAAGAGAGTTTACCAGTTATATCACATTAAAGAATTGCACAGCATAACTCTCAACCTTCTGTTCCCAAAATGAGGAACACTACCGCTTATATTGTGGAACAAATGGGCAAAATGTGGAACACCTACTAACAGCTGTGATGCTGCCAGCCCAGTTAGCTCAAATTTTGTAAATAATTCTATGTTATTTGTGACTATTGCTATGATTTATACAGAACTGTATGTTATGTACTGAGCTTCAAGAATGTAAACACAGTGTACCCTACTGGAAAAGAACCAAAATGTATATAAACTGTATACCTGTACAAATGTATGTTTTAATAGTAGAGGTTGGAACATAGAGAGTTAGCTTGCAAGGCTTCGAGAAAATAAGTTGAAATTAAGAGTGTTTTACAATGTGCTATAAAGTTAGTACAGCAAGAAGACAGGATATCTAGAGCTAGGATTTCTTTCTGTTGTCTTGAAACAGAAATAATTACTAGGTTTAAAATGGAAAGGGTTTTTATTGCTCTGTGACTTCCTAGCAGCTGCACATCTGAGAGAGAGGTATTTTTCACAGAGAAATGTTTAATTTGGGAACTGAAGGCAGGTGACAGAGAGATGTTATCCAACTGAATCAGCAGTAATGTTTGATAATAATTTAAGAACTTTTTCAGATAAGTCTGTGCATTTTGTATTTGTCTTTGGACCTGGAAACATTCTCTCATCAGCACTTGCTTTGCTAATAGTAAGTAATTAGGGTACAATAATCTCTCTTGGAGACAAATAGGAATATAGTAAGATCAGTTTAGATGTTTTCTGTATTTATTTGAGACTGTCCTGCAATGTTGTTTTAAAATATTCCCTGTGATTCTGAACTCTGTTGTTACTGTATTGTTTGAGCATTGTCTTGTTCTTTTATTATTTATTATTAAATATATTTAAACCTTTTAATTGCGGCTGGTTTGTTTACAGATATTTAAGCTCTTAAAGTACTTGCATATGTATTTGGTGACACTGTACAGACCACTTTTAAATAGTTTTAGTCTTGGTCGGACTACCATTTGGATAGTAGAGTGGAGAAAAAAGTGTTTTGGTACCTATCTTTAAGAATAAGGGTGATGTGCAGAGATGCAGTAACTACAGAGGGATAAAATTGATCAGTCACAGCTTGAAGTTATGGGAAAGAGTAGTGGAAGCTAGGTTAAGAAGGGAGGTGATGATTAGTGATCAGCAGTATGGTTTCATGCCAGGAAAGAGCACTACAGATGCAATATTTGCTCTGAGAGTGTTGTTGGAGACATACAGAGAAGGTCAAAAGGAGTTGCATTGTGTCTTTGTGGACTTAGAGAAAGCATATGACAGGGTGCCTAGAGAGGAGTTGTGGTATTGTATGAGGAAGTCGGGAGTGGCAGAGAAGTATGTAAGAGTAGTACAGGATATGTACAAGGGTAGTGTGACATTGGTGAGGACTGAGGTGGGAGTGACAGATACATTTAAGGTGGAGGTGGGATTACATCAAGGATCAGCTCTGAGCCCTTTCTTATTTGCAGTGGTGATGGACAGGGTGACAGATGAGATTAGACAGGAGGCCCCGTGGACTATGATGTCTGCAGATGACATTGTGATATGTAGTGAGAGTAGGGACCAGGTTGAGGAGACCCTGGAGAGGTGGAGATATGCTTTAGAGAGGAGAGGAATGAAGGTCAGCAGGGCTAAAACAGAATATATGTGTGTAAATGAGAGGGAGGGTAGAGGAATGGTGAGGATGCAGGGAGTAGAGTTGGTAAAGGTGGATAAGTTTAAGTACTTGGGATCAACAGTTCAGAGTAATGGTGAGTGTGGAAGAGAGGTGAATAAGAGAGTACAGGCAGGATGGAATGGGTGGAGAAGAGTGTCAGGAGTGATTTGTGACAGACTGGTACCAATAAGAGTGAAAGGGAAGGTCTACAAGAGGGTAGTGAGACCAGCTATGTTATATGGGTTGGAGACGGTAGCATTGACGAAAAGCCAGGAGTCAGAGCTGGATGTGGCAGAGTTAAAGATGTTAAGATTTGCACTGGGTGTGACTAGGATGGACAGGATTAGGAATCAGTATATTAGAGGATCAGCTCAGGTTGGACAGTTTGGAGACAAAGCAAGAGAGATTGTTGGTTTGGACATGTGCTGAGGAGGGATGCTGGGTATATTGGGAAAAGGATGCTAAGGATGGAGCTGCCAGGTAAGAGGAAAAGAGGAAGGCCTAAGATAAGGTTTATGGATGTGGTGAAAGAGGACATGCAGGCAGTTGGTGTGAAAGAGCATGATGTAGAGGACAGGAAGAAATGGAAACAGATGATCCGCTGTGGCGACCCCTAATGGGAAAAGCCGAAAGAAGATGATGATGACACAGTAGAATTGGGCACCCTTTGCAAGGGCCTTATAGTAGCTGATAAAGAGCTGGTTGGTGGTGGTGATAACTGTCTTATAGTCTGGGCAGAAGGTGGCATAGCTAGTAAACCTGTGCCAGCCTTCCCCAGGAGTGTGTGTGTGTGTGTTTGTATATAAATCAAATCTCAAAGTGTGTGTGTGCCAGTTACTTGGGTAGGGACACAAAGTACTGGTTAGACAGAGAGGTTGCTGGAGGTTTTGGTTTGACCACTCGGCTGAGATCTTAAACCTGTATCTGTGCCATCTTATTGGGGATCTGGAGAAAGAGGGAGAAAACAGCCCCAGACTGCTTGTGATCTCTGTGTGCTCTTAAGGGAAATAGTACCTTACTGTGTGTGTACTTGTCATCCTCCCAATGTCTATGCCCCTCACTGGTGCTAGTGGTGAGGACTAAGGCTCCTTGATTATTGTGCCAGTGCAGGGGCATAACAACTAACAACTTCCACTAGAACGCTCACAACATGATAAAAATGTGCTGTTTTATACTTATAGAAATTTATTTTGATGAATTAATATGATTCTGTACTATTTACCCTGGATGTCAGTTAAAAAAAATCTTAACACTGAATGTGTGACAGACCCTTTCAGTCTGAAACTTTGAGGAACATGAGTGCTTTAAGATCCAAAATGAGGAACATTCCTGATAATGAGGTACACTTGATAGGCATGTTATCCAGTTATAATTATATCATAAAGTTAAGAGATTTTAATCCAAACAGACCATAAATGCTCCCATGACTCCTAGTGGTAAAAATTAAAATTTCAAGTTTATTTGCCCAGATTGAAAAAAATATATTTATATTAATTCTAGTGATCATTATACTATCCTTCAGAGACCATATTAATAGATTAATAAAGTAATTACAGAATTAAATCCCATTTTAGTGTTTTCAGAGACAGCAGAATAAATCCTACATAAATACAGTCAGTAGAACAGACCTTGCATAGACCTAGAAATGTATGGTAAGTCCTCTTTCTCATTTTATATTTTATATTTTCAATGAAATACAAAAGTAGATACCTGTGTGTATTCAAGTATCTCAGAAGAGTTGTAAGATCAGGTTTCTTTTAAACGTATTTTGTTACACAAAAATACAGTATTCTCTTTGCATAAGTCTAGAAGTGCAGCCATATTAAAGTAAGCATTCACAGTTTGCATTCAGTTTCAGTGACTACACTTTCAATCAGTGAAAATAACCTTCAGTCAACAATACTGATAAGAACAGAATGTGCAGTACATTGAGTACAAACACATTTTGTTTGTATGGTACAAGGCTTGGAAACCAAGGTTAAAGAGGCATGCAGAAATTTACAGGGTTCTGGTATTATTAGGAGATACTCCTGACACAGTTGGTTTGTTTAGACTGGTATGCAGAAATTCATTGCAGTGCAGTTCTCAGAAGTCTGTTACAGACACTTGAGAGTGAGTGCAGAAGTCAGGCCAAATATCCAACATTCCAGAATGTTTATAATATTATTCAGAAGGATAAAAACTACAAGAAAAAATAGTCAGGCTAGAGTTTTCACTGTGTGATACTTTAAACCTGCTGTAATAGATGACCCCTTAAGGACATCAAGTCTTTCAGCTATATGGCTTCTGAATGTCTATTTTCTTCTAGTTTTTTTACAAATCTGTGTAATTAACAAATAAAACATTCATTCCAGTCATATTCCAGTTTCTTTCAGTTACTTTTAGTTCATTCCAGTACTCTGCAGTCATATCAATTCTTGTTTCCTAGCAAATAGGACCTCCTCATTGGCGTGACCCTCTCCTTCTCCCCAGAAGGAATTATCCTTGTGGTAAAGGCTCTGCTTACAAAACAGGTAACTGGAGACTCCCTGGCTTTCAGGAAGTTTAGCATCTTCATACAGATGGTTTCTTTGTGTTTGCCTCTTTATGACTCATGTCAAAAAATAAGTGGTGTGCATTGTGAACATGGTAACCACACAGAACTGCTCCTTCTCTGCCTCCCATTGGACTGATATACCCCCATATCTCAATGGTAGTTAGGCATATGCTCACCCCCACACACACCGGTGTGTACAGCAGCCCTCCTGGCACAGAAGTTATTCCCTAACCCACCTCATGGTTAATGATCTAACTATAAAATCTTTGTCTGTGACCTTTGTATAACAATAATGATTTACTTGTTTTGAATTTTCACTCAGTCTATCAGAGTAAATTATTTTGCCAATCAATGGAAATAAGAAGTATGGGTTGGAACAACAATGTAGCCACCTGATGCCAGCTAGAGGAAGGCATACTATCTACAAACTGGTGTTCCATTGTGATACCACCACCTGAGTGATCACAGATGGTGAGTACGCAGCACTTACTGCAGAACTATAGCCACTATGTAATGGGTACTACATGCATGCTTATATGTATCCACTTATTTCTGTTTTGAAAGAGTCTTGTGAAAAGATGAGAAAATTCTTATTCGAGGACAGAGTTTTATTGTTTCTTTACTCATGCATTTCTTCCTATAGTGATCATGAAAGCAAGCAGGTTAGTTTCTTACTAAAATTTCTTTTGTGACTTACGGAGCATTCCTATATATGCCATGTGGTAGTATAAACCATAGGGTATTAATTACAGCAAACTCTATGCCACAGGTGTGGACAGTGGTTTGGCTACTTGACAGGAAAGCCAGTTAAGTTAGATAAATACAGCAACAGGATGAGATTTCTACATTAAAGAAAGTTATATAAACCAAAATGACACATTGTAAAGTAATTTACCTTATCAACATCACACAGAGGTTACGTATCCCAAAATTATGTAATGTTTAGCCTTTGTTAACAAGATAAGACCCACTAAGCACAGTTCCCTGTTCTCAGATCGAATGTAGAATCAGATTTGTGTCTCTAGGATACAGCTTCTGCAAAATCCACTATTAATGATAGGAATATACACACACATTAGTTTTATTATTATTGTCATTGTCGCTATCATCATCATCATCATCTTTACTACATAACTACCATTTTATATCAACACACGGCTGCCTTGGTCATTCAGCCAGAGGAAAAATGAGATATCTCATGGTCAGAAGACTGAGAGAGAATGGAAACTGAAGGTTAAAGGACTTGCTCATGGCCACATAAGCAGCAAATTAACTGAAAAATAAAAGACTTGAGTTTCCAGTTCTAAGCTGTTGGATTTAATCACTTGTGTGTGCTGCCTTGCACAAATGTTAAAAATCTAAGGGGCTTGACTTCATCAAAGGCTTAGGAAAAAATCTTTACAGAATTGACTGCTCAATCCTACCTAGGAAATTGCGTCTTGTGCCCAAGGGATTTCAGTGCTTTCACAATGAGACTGTTTTTTTTTTTTCTCATTTTAATGCAATGGAAAAGGTGCACTGCTAATCACACCCTAGGTCTGCGGTTTCAGGACACTATAGCTAGCTGCATGGTGCTTGTCTTTTCATAAGTGCTTTGTGACAAAACCACGACAGAAGGTAAAATAACCTTGCTCTGTGATGTGGCTAAATTATTGCACTTCTGTATCATATATATGGTAATTTCTGGGGCAAAATGCAGAACATTTCATGACTTTGCTTTCAGTATAATGATATGGAAATGTGGAAACAGGGCATTATCATTTTGTTGGAGTTGCAGTTTCACATGCAGACAAATGGAGCATGCATTTTCTTTGTTTACATCCTCTGCCTTTGGGATTTCGCATACACTGACTTTTAACAACTGGCTTTCTGAAAAAAAGAGATTATTTTTGTTGTAATTTTATCAGACCCTTGAATAATGAAGTTCAGAATGCTGGCTGGATATTTCATTTAGTGACAAACACTTGGAAATAGAAAGATGATCAGATTAGGGTTTTATTAAGTTTTCATTTATAGAAGAATAAAGACAATCTTTGAATTCAAAGTTCTGCTTTATGTTGTTATGTTATCAAACATAATTAAATGGTAAAGGGTAAATTATAAATAGTTTCATTGTAATGGTGTAGATGGGAGAAGATACTCCCAAGGTCACTGCAATAAATAATACAGAGTTTACCTCAGAAGGAAGAATGAAAAAGGAACAGTTTACTATCTTCATTGAACTTCAGACTTTACTTGGCTTAAATATTATATACAATCGAATGTTTCAGGCCATTTAAGTCAGCTCAGATCATTACAAGCATTTTTGTTGGTTAACACAGTCTATACATTACAAAAAAAATGGGAAACTGCTGTACGTTTAATAATACTCAGTATTTAGGGCTCAGAGACACAGATTAGATCAGAAAATAATGTAATGAATGCTTCAATATTTAATGTAAATCGTGGCTCAAGATGATTGTCACTGTTGAAGTGACACCCGACCTCATGTGCAAAATTGGAAAAAGGAATTAAGAATGGATGGTTTATATATTTATCATTTGTTCTGCTTATAAGCATTTACATTTCTAACATTATTTATTTGCTGTGTAACTCTAGTATTGTTCTATTTTTCTGCACCTACACTAAAATCTGCTTGATTCAGACATGTAATGAATGCTTCAATATTTACTTAGTAAGTATTGATTTACTTGTATTGTTGTGATGAAGTCCTTAATTACACAACTGTAGTTCACTCGGGTTGTCAATTTACTGCTCTATATTGTGTACTGGTTCTTTGTTCTTTATGCTAGTTGCTCCATTTTTGTTTTGGTTATAAGAATGGGAATATTCTGTGGTGCTACTTGACCCCATGATAGTTCAGAAAGAAAAAATATACAGATATCCCACTCATCACAGCCTGTGGGACTCACAGTTGATAGACTGAAAATCTGGAAAAGGTGGTACGGTGATCTAAGGTCTACTTTAATGGGTCACAGCAGATGAAAAAGCATACATGAACATAAAAGCAAACCAGAGAGACTGCATCCCCAATTAAAAAATGTAAATAGAAAGTGTATATACAACTAAACCTTGTTGTGTTGCATGAATCAGAAATTAACCATCCTGCAAGGAACAGAAGGACATGTGTGAGTTGTTATGCAGAATTTACAGTTCTGGCCCATCAAACAAATGGTGAACTGATCAAAGTGAGGTCACTGAAGTGGTCCTTCTCTACTATTATTACATTTTTGTACTTCAGTTCTTTCACAGTATGATAAACATTAATACTATAATGCAACATTGCTGATCAGAGTTCTCTCAATTGTTTAAGCATAATAATATTAATAATAATAATAATTTTGTGTGTGTATGTGCACGCGGACCAGCAAGATGTAAACAATTGGTTGCACATCACACAGACTCAGAAGGTCTTCTGCATCTGTGTGACCTGACACAAAGAGCGTTCTTACAAAAGAACGTCCTTAAAAAAGAAAGTTTTTTTTTTTTTTTTTTTTTTTTTTTACAGAAACAAGGCAGCAGAGGTGCTGGTATGCCGTACAGGCACATACCAGCCCAAAAAAAGCCCTGTATAAATATATATCTATATATATCTATCTATCTATATATATAATATATATATATATATATATATATATATATATATATATATATATATATATATATATATATATATATATATATATATATATATATATATATGTATAGGATCCGGACACGTGCTCGACGAGCATATGTCTGAATCACAAAAGATCAAACACACATACATGAAAGCACTTAACATCGACAAGCGCTTCCGTGTATGTGTGCCTGTTTTGTAGATCGGACTACAGTGGGGGTAAGGGAATATTCCCTTTTCCCCACTGTAGTGTGATCTTGGAGTGAGAATAATAAAGTAGGGGGTGTGGGGGGTGCAGGGGGTGGCTTTGAAACGTAGATTTTTTTTTTTGAACTACACATACACGGAAGCACTTTTCGATGTTAAGCGCTTTCATGTATGTGTGTTCGATGTGTTGTGATTCTGACGTATGCTAGTCGAGCACGTGTCCTAGAGCCATATATATATATATATATATATATATATATATATATATATATATACACATATATTTATATCAAAATAGTCGCCAAAACTGGCCCATATCACTAACTATATGTTACACCAGATCCCATGAAGGGGCAATGGTGAAGGCAGTCCAGATTATCAGGCAGTGGCTGGCCTAACAGCACGTAGCCAAGCCATCTGTCTTTGACACTTGAGTCACACAATCAGAAAGCTCAGGTGTCTGAGGGCTTAATGAAGAAAGTGAATATAATGTATGTAGAACAAAGGTGAGAAGCAATTTCTGGTGGTGATGGAAAATGTGACAACATGTCAAACTGGAATGAGTTACAGCAGGAAGACTTCATTATACAAGTGAGGAATGATCACAACACTAAGCATCATTGAATAGTTCAAGAATGTCACACTTAACCAGGTCAGGCTGTAAGGAATCTAAAGCCTACCCCACCACACAAAAGTGTTAAGGCAGAAAAAAATATCCTGGATGGGATATCAGTTTATCATAGGACTCACACTTAAAAATAAATATGCACACACACACACACACACACACACACACACACACACACACACACACACACACACACACACACACACACACACACACACACACACACACACACACACACAAATTCAAGATAGAGATTCCCTTTGCCATTAGTAAGAGACGAATCTAAGGTTATTGTATGGATAATTATGTCAGTAAAATTCTGTGTAAATTTCATAAGAAATGTCAAAAAAAACCCTTTGGTGATATAGCCATTTATATACAGGGAACAAAATGTTGCAAAACAGCCCCTTGTCTTTGTTGACACCTCTTGAAATAGTAGTTAAAAAGTAGTAAAGGTGTTTTATGGACCTATTCTGACCCTAAAAGTGAAAATCTGGATAGTTTACAAAAGTGTGGTCATCTTATTATTTATTTTTTAGTTTTTTTTAATATTAACAAGAACCCATAGATCTAATTCCAGATCTTCCTTCTTAATTTGAGAGACTTGAGGTGTAGAAGAATCACCCCAACCCCTTTATAATTAAAAAAACTGAGGGTGATGCTATTCAATGCTAGAAGTCTAAATCTCAAAATGCACTCACTCGAGGCACTCCTTAAAATGGAAACATCGATTTCTGTGCAGTGACTGAGACCTGGTTCAAGGCTCCAGAGAGTACCCCTGCACTACCAGGCTATAACTCATACCACATTTTTCGGCCATGTAACCTGGACCGGAACACCAAAGGTGGAGGTGTGTCCATATTCATTAAGGATATCCACACCTCCAGGCTAGTTGCTCAGCATAATGCAGCCGTGGTTATCCAAGTGCAACTAACTCTGGGCAAAACTGCAATCCAAATTGTAGCTTGCTACAGATCACCCACCATGCTCCAGGATTCCCACTCCTCTTTTCTTGATGTACTGGAAAATATTAGGGTTCAACCAAACACCCTAATAATGGGCGATTTCAACTACCCCACCATTAAAAGGGAAAACTACTCATGTACCAACTCCTTTGCTCAACGCTTTCTGGAATTCATAAACTCCAATGCCCTGGATCAACTTATCCACACCCCCACCAGGGGCAACAATACCCTAGATCTAGTCATTACCAACATGAGTGACCGGTGTTCCACACCTGAAGTCAACGCCTCATTGGTCCGATCCGACCATAAGCTAATTACCCTAGATATCTACATCCTGCCCCCACCCCCCATTAAGGAAACCATGGTAAAAAATTTCTCCAAAGCCAACTTCATGCTTCTTAAGACAGAAGTGGTGAACTTCACGACACCCATGCAGATGGACAATACAGTTACAACTACTGAATCCTACACAATTGCACTTTGTAAGCACTTACATGAGGGTATGGACCGTGCTATCCCAAACAGAACCAAGATGCAATCCTCCAAAAAAAGGAAACCAACCTGGTGGTCCCCTGCCATAAACAAACTGTACAACAGAAGGAAGAAACTGCTGCAAAAGAGAGTAAAATCCCATGAGTGTAGGAGCTCCCTGGTCAGCCTCAGTAAGAAGCTGCAATCCCTGATAAAATCCTCCAAAGCCAGTTACGAAAACAAAATCGCCACTGATTCTAAAGACAACGACAAAGCATTCCATAGCTATGTCAAAAATCTCAATGGCAACACTGAGATCTGCTGTGAGTTACATCACAATGGCACTAAATATACAGACCCAATTGATATTGCCAACATCTTGGCAGATAGGTTCAGTGCTAACTTTACCCCCCTCTCAGTCCCTAAAGAGCCCATCTCTATACCGGAAGAATGCAAAGTTCCTGTAATCATGGTTGCACAGATAAAAACCACACTCTCCAAAGTCAAGAACACAGCATCCATGGGACCAGACAACATCCCAGGCTGTGTTCTACACAAACTGTAGAATGAACTGGCACCCCACCTAAGTACCATGTTCAATCATAGCCTCACCTCAGGCTTTCTGCCTGCTGAATGGCACACAGCGATGGTTATCCCACTCCCCAAGGGGGGAGCCACCACGGACCCCGGAAACTACTGCCCCATTAGCCTGACTAGCCTGATATGCAAGGCCATGGAACATATCATCATGGAACTTACAAACAAAGACATTGGTAATCTCCAAACTCTGGACCCCATCCAGTTCAAGGCAGATCATGTCTTTTAAACCTGATAGACTTCTTTAAAGCAGTCCCCAAAGCCGTAGACAAGGGTAAGGTGGTTCACACAGCCTATCTACATCTTGCCAAGACTTACAACACCATCCCCCACTCTGGAATTATAGATAAACTCACAAACTAGGTATAAATCCCTATGTCACAAGATGGGTTGCCAACTGGCTCACTGATAGAACCCACACTGTGAAAGTAGCAGACTCCAAATCCAACTTCAGACCAGTGACAAGTGGAGTACCACAGGGTTCAGTCCTGGGTCCTCTCCTGTTTGGTATCATCTTCTCTGAAGTACAGACTAACACAGAAGGTCTTTGGCTAATGAAGTTTGCAGATAACTGCAAACTAGGAGCCATAATCGAAACTCCTAATGATGTGGACATCCTACAAAAGGGCCTCACTGAGACAGATGCCTGGTGTCACAGCCATGGCCTCAAGCTCAATGCCAAAAAGTGCATTGTCATCCCCTTTGGTAAAAATTCTGTACCCATGAACTACAACATAGGCGGTAGTATACTTAACACCAAAAGTGTGATAAGAGACCTTGGGACACAGGCAGACAGTAGTCTCTCCGTTGATAATCACATCGCCGCAGTAAAACACAAAAAAACAACAAACAGACTGAGAAATAAAAAGCCAAGTCCAGCATGTCAGTGTCTTCCCAGACGAAAGGACAACTGATTAAATCCACTCAAACTGTAAAAACAGGTAGTAGGAATCTCCACATAAGCAGCAAAGGAAACCGTGATTTATTTAAAATATTTATTTTAAGTGCTTTTCGTCTGCTTTAATCCGCAAGACTTCATCAGAAACTTAAACTTGAACATTAAAACCTCCTTTTATAGGCACAGCTGATCGTTAATTGTTCAAACTGATACTCTTAAAGGCACAGTAAAAAAACTACATAACAAAGTTAAAAAAGTGCTAAGCACACATAACAAATACAAAACTTAACTAGATACTGCAGCAGCCTTGTAAATACTAAGTTGTCTACAAGAACTGTAAATTATAAATTCTAATTATTAAATGCATTTATGCTGTAAGAACAACTTTTAGTAATGCAGCAGTGAAAAGGTGTCAGCTATCTCATACTGTGACTTATAAAACCAATTGTATTTTAAACTAGGTGCTTACAGTACAAAAATTCAGTAATCCATTCATGTCGAAAGGTATTTACTATGCTAGCATAGACCCTTGATATGGAACTAACTAGTACCTTACACTATTGTACATTCATTTCTTCAGACTTTTCAGTCTTAAGATGCTAATAATAGAGCAGGTTTCATTCAAGCCTGGAGACATCGCCACAGTAGTCAGGAAATCCTTCTACGTGGCACACCTCATCATTGAAGGTTTTTCATACAGAAAAAAAGAGGTCATTGTTCCCCTCTACACATCACTCATTAGACCCATTATAGAGTAAAAAGCCCCTTTTGGTATGTACCTCACAAGACATCTACAACAACTGGAAAGGCTGCAGAAATACCTCACAAAGAGAATTACCGGCCTCAAACAGATGCCCTACGCAGACCATCTCAAAAAAC
This sequence comes from Protopterus annectens, assembly GCF_019279795.1. Lineage (NCBI taxonomy): Eukaryota > Metazoa > Chordata > Ceratodontiformes > Protopteridae > Protopterus > Protopterus annectens. Next base: position 1,450,230,692 of record NC_056726.1, read on the forward strand.
TCCAGCTTTACTCCGTTGCATATCGTCTACTCAGAGGTGATCTCTGCCTAACATATAAAGCTATGTCAAACCCAGAGCTGTTGGACATGCTCCAGTTAAAGAAATCCCAATCCCTCCAAGCTACATGCTCTAGGGACCTAAACCTTGTCACCACAATAAACAGAACATGCCGGAGGGATAGATTCCTGTCGCAGAAACTTCCCATACTCTGGAATAAACTACCTATCTATATCAAACAAAGCTCCTCATTAGCACTCTTCAAGAAAAATCTTGATGATTGGATGGGAAATAGGAAATTCACCCTGGGTATCACCTCTGTGGCTCTGCTTGACAGTAGCACAGGAAAATAATTTTCTTTGGTGGCAAAAGCAAGGGAACCTTTTTGGCTGGGCTTGGATAGGCCCCAGGGCTGATAGCCTAGTACCTACCTATGAACCTATGAACCTATGCAGTAAGTTGTTCTTTTGTCTTTGAGTCTAGGAGGACATTCGATGGCTGTTTTATAAGTAACTTAGTATCATTCCCTGAAAGTTTCATAAGATTAAATCCAAGCATTTTGGAGCTACAAGGAAATAATTTCCCTTGCAGTAGGCTGACGGTTGTATCAGCCTCACCTAACATGGTGGCACACTGGTGCAGCAGTTAATGTTGTCTCCTCACAGCAAAAGGTTATTCGTTTTGAATCTTGGCTGGGGTGTCTTCTGCACGTCCTCCATGCATTTGCATGGATCCCCTCTGGGTGTTTCCTCCCAAATTCCAAAGACATATGTCTGGATTGTTTCTCCCCAGGCCTCCGCTGAAAATAAGCTCTGTCCTAGTTGGACTTTCCTAGTCAACAAATGTTAAATAAAGAAATAAAATAACATTCACTCTTAGAATTTAGTTTGGGGGAGGGTGAGTGGGTGCTCCCAGCTGGAGTCCTCTGTAGAGCTAAATGGGAGATGGGAACAGGATGTACGGAAACAAATTCAAAAAGAGCTACGTATATAGGAACAGGATGTAGGAAAATAACCTCAGGAAGTCAAAAAAGCTACATGTTTATGGGAACAGGATATAATAATATAACCTCAGAAAGTCAAAAAAAGTTACATGCATGGCATATGTAATGGAAACGTAAGCTACAGCCCCAAGCCTTAGACCTTCATCAGACCTTTTTCTGTGAGAACTTACTGGTAATGTAGCCCCTGTAGCCAGAGAAAATGGGGAGATTCAAAACATGGTTCAGACCTCATTCTTGCATTCTTCTGGCTCTGTCTGCATTCTTTTGATGCATCCATATTGCAATAGGTCTAGCTCTGTTTAGTCCACAAATAACTACTCTTCCAGCAAAAGATCTGCTTTGTGGAAGAAAAAAAAAAAGCACACACACACACACACACACACACATACACAGACTCACACACACAGATACACACACAGACGCACACACACACACACACACACACACACACACACACACACACACACACAAACCGATACATACACACACACACACACACACACACACACACACACACACACACACACACACACACACACACACACACACACACAAACAGATACACACACACACACAGATACACACGCACGCACACACACAGATACACACACACACATGCACACACACACACACGCACACAGATACATACACACACTCACACACACAGATACACACGCGCGCGCACACACACACACAGATACACACGCACACACGCACGCACACACGCACACACACACACACACACACACACACACACACACACAAACACACACACACAGATGCACACACACATACTCACACACACGCACACACGCACAGATACACACACACACACACACACACACACACACATGCACACACACACACACGCACACACACACATGCACACACAGATACACACAAACACACACAGATACACACACACACACACATGCGCACACATTTATTTTTGGTAAATTTGTAATGGACATGATTTTGCTGTCCTTACTCCTTTCCACCAAGATTCAGCCTTGCAAAGAACTCCAGTATAAACAGAATACACAAAAGTGGAAATGCACTTTTTATTTGCCATTCTGTTAGCAGTAGGCTGTGAAATGGACAGAAAGGATATAAGTTTTAATGACCTAGGTGAGATGTGAAAGGGGTAATATACAGGTGAACATCTGGCTGTTCTGGTTGGATTCCAGTAGTACAGAGGATAGCTCACTTGACAGAGAAATGCCTGTCCTCAGATGAGTTTTATAATTGTAGAGGAACATGGGACACAAATCTCCTTTTTGAACCATCTGCTCCACGGTCAGATTTCTCATGTTTGGCCAAGAAGTTTTGTTGACATTTTTGCTGTTTGTAAACTAAACATTTCTCTTAGCATACGTGTGTTTAAACCTAAGACAGCTTTCAGAATAAGAGTGTGACTGAATATTAATAGATAGTTACAAAACAGAATAATTTTTACTGCCCATAATTTACATGCATGTTTTTCATTTATCATAAAGTCCTTACTAAGGAGTAAACTGAGCAAGTCTGATATGTACCTATGGTATTTTAAAAACAGTACTAGACCATAGCTATCAAAATAATAATACTGACTTAACAAAGGCATGATTTATTAAGTAAAATGTTCACAAATGTCTTTGAAGAGTTGAAGAGTCCACTGGTTAAAAGAGAGACTAAGGACATACAAAAAAAACTTTTTTTTTTTTAACTGGAACCCAAACACTTCGTAAAATAACAGAAAATAATATAAATGCTGCTCTCTGGGTTCTGTTGAAAGATGAATCATAAACCTTTCAGGCCTCAATCCAAAGGCATTACTTCACATTGTGATTTTTTTCTGTGAAAACAGAGTTGGTGTCATTAACTGATTTCAATGTATTTATTCCACTTTATTTATTTATAAGGTTCAGGTGGGATTATATCTTTAGAGACTCAAATAGAGGCAAAAGTCCCTTATCAAAGGCCACACATTTATTTACTTATTATTTATTTTACATTTGATTACCGGGAAAGTCCGCCGGGACAACATGTTCATTTTCAGCGGAGGGCCAGGGAGAAAACGCTTCACACAGACAAATGAAACTAACAAGACTTTTAAAGGAAAAATAACAGACAAGGTAGGTCACAAAACAACTGTACATAGAGTATAATTTTACATAGTTTAAATATCAACAAATACATACAAATAAGGATACAATTGAGATAAAAATATGCAAAATATTACTAAATATTAATATGCATGATAAAATATGTAGCATAAAGGAGATGTGAAACGACATTGGGTTATATTTAATACATAAAAGCCACAGTGAAATACCAGGTAATAGTGTTAGCATGAAGAAAGAATATGCAAGATTTTTTTTTAGTCTGGGGTAGAGCAAGAGCAAAGCCATTTAGTGGCAAAGTGGGTTTTTAGTGTTTGTTTAAATTTAGTTAAAGTAGTGTTAGATGTGATGTTACTAGGTAGAGAGTTCTAAATCTTAGTAATATAATGAGAGTAGATGGACTCATCAGCATGATTGTTCATAGGTAGGTACTAGGCTATTGGCCCAAGGGCCTATGTAAGCCTAGCCAACAAGGTTCCCTGGATTACACCACCCAAGAAAGTTACTTTCCTGTGCCCCTGTCGAGCAGAGCTGCAGAAGTGATCCCCAGGGTGTATTTCCTATTTCCCATCCACTCATCAAGATTTTAATTGAAGAGTGCTAATGAAGAACTTTGCTTGACATAGATGGGTAGCTTGCACCTGAGTATAGGAAGTCTCTGGGACAGGAATCTATCCCTCCAGCATGTCCTGTTTATTGTGGTGACAAGCTTTAGGTCCCTAGAGCATGTAGCTTGGCGGGATTGGGATTTCTTTAGGTGTAGCATGTCCAACAGCTCTGGCTTTAACATAGCTTTATATGTTAGGCAGAGATCTCCTCAGAGTAGGCAATATGCTACAGTATAAAACTGGAGATTTGTGAGACGGTCAGTGTAGGGCATGTGTTTAAGGCCAGTAATCCTCTGGTACGTCAGTGGCCTTTCCAGCGGCTGTAGATGTTTTGTGAGGTACATTCCAAAAGGGGCATTGTACTCTATAATGGGTCTAATGAGTGCCGAGTAGAGTGGAACAATGACCTCTTTTTTCCTGGATGAGAACCCTTTTGTGATGAGGTGTACCACATAGATGGATTTCCTGACTACTGTGGTGATGGTGATGTGATTATCAAAGGAGAGACTACTGTCCATCTGGGTCCCAAGGTCTCTTATCACACATTCAGCATTAAGTAGACTGCCATTCATGTGGTAGTTCATGGGTGCAGAGTTTTTACCAAAGGTGATGACAATGCACTTTTTGGCATTGAGCTTGAGGCCATGGCTTTGACACCAGTCATCTGTCTCAGTGAGGCCCTTCTGTAGGATGTCCATATCATTTGGGGACTTTACTATGGCTCCTAGTTTGCAGTCATCTGCAAACTTCATTAGCCAGAGGCCTTCTGTGTTAGCCTGTACTTCAGAGAAGTAGATATCAAACAGGAGAGGTCCCAGGACTGAACTCTATGTACTCCATTTGTCACTGGTATGAAGTCAGATTTGGAGTCTGCAACTTTTACAGTGTGGGTTCTGTGAGTGAGTCAGTTGGCAACCCATCTTGTGACATAGGGAGTTATACCTAGTTTACTGAGTTTAGCTATAATTCCAGAATGGGGGATGGTGTCGAAAGCCTTGGCGAGGTCAAGATAGGCTGTGTGAACCACCTTACCCTCGTCTACAGCCTTGGTGACTGCCTCAAAGAAGTCGATCAGGTTCAGGAGGCATGATCTGTCTTTCACAAACCCGAACATTATGTGCTGTTGAGATTTGTGAGAGGGGCTTATTGTTTGCACATGACATAGACATCTAAGAAATCACACCTATGTTACGGTTGCCCTCTATTTATTCTATTTTATTTTATTCATTTATTTAATATTTATAACCTGGTAACCTGGTAGGTGGGTTGGCCCATGAATCCTTTGCAACCACACCAGAAGCCAAAAAGTAGCAATAACATAGATATGATACAACAAAAGGACAAATATACAATTGGCATAGAAAATATTGGCGCAAATGTACGGTAAGGGAGACAGAGAAATTAACAGCCACAATTAGTCCAACTATAAGAGACATAGAGTAGAAAGGGATTCGTTAGTCTGGTGCATCATTTGTATGGTACCGATATCCCACGTACTCCGTCCTTAGTCTGGTGCATTGTTTGTATGGTATCAATTTCTCACTTCCTCTGTTCTTAGCCTGGTGCATCATTTGTATGGTATCGATATCCCACTTCCTTCATCCTTAGTCCGGTGCATGGTTTGTATGGTATTGATATCCCACTTCCTCTGTCCTTAGTCTGGAGCATCATTTGTATGGTATCGATATCCCACTTCCTCCAGCCTTAGTCTGGTGCATCATTTGTATGGTATCGATATCCTACTTCCTCCGTCCTTAGTCTGGTGCATCGTTTGTATGGTATCGATATCCCACTTCCTCCAGCCTTAGTCTGGTGCATCATTTGTATGGTATCGATATCCCACTTCCTCCGTCCTTAGTCTGGTGCATCGTTAGTATGGTATCGATATACCACTTCCTCTGTCCTTAGTCTGGTGCATCGTTTGCATGGTATCGATATCCCACTTCCTTTGTCCTTAGTCTGGTGCATTGTTTGTATGGTATCGATTTCCCACTTCCTCCATCCTTAGTCTGGTGCATCATTTGTATGGTATCGATATCCCACATCCTCCATCGATAGTCTGGTGCATCGTTTGTATGGTATCGATATCCCACTTCCTTTGTCCTTAGTCTGGTGCATTGTTTGTATGGTATCGATTTCCTACTTCCTCCATCCTTAGTCTGGTGCATCATTTCTATGGTATCGATATCCCACATCCTCCATCGATAGTCTGGTGCATCGTTTGTATGGTATCGATATCCCACTTCCTCCATCCTTAGTCTGGTGCATCATTTGTATGGTATCGATGTCCCACTTCCTCCGTCCTTAGTCTTGTGCATTGTTTGTATGGTATTGATATCCCACTTCCTCCATCCTTAGTCTAGTGCATCGTTTGTATGGTATCAATATCCCACTTCCTCCATCCTTAGTCTGGTGCATCATTTGTATGGTATTGATATCCCACTTCTTCTGTCCTTAGTCTGGTGCAAAATTTGTATGGTATTGATATCCCACTTCCTTTGTCCTTAGTCTGGTGCATTGTTTGTATGGTATCGATTTCTTACTTCCTCCATCCTTAGTCTGGTGCATCGTTTGTATGGTATCGATATCCCACTTCCTCCGTCCTTAGTCTGGTGCATTGTTTGTATTGTATCAATATCCCACTTCCTCCATCGTTAGTCTGGTGCATCATTTGTATGGTATCGATATCCCTCTTCCTCCGTCCTTAGTCTGGTGCATCGTTTATATGGTATCGATATCCCACTTCCTCCATCCTTAGTCTGGTGCATCATTTGTATGGAATCGATATCCCACTTCCACCATCCTTAACCTGGTGCATCGTTTGTATGGTTTCGATATCCAACTTCCTCTGTCCTTAGTTTGGTGCATCGTTTGTATGGTATCGATATCCCACTTCCTCCATCCTTAGTCTGGTGCATCGTTTGTATAGTTTTAATATCCCACTTCCTCCGTCCTTAGTCTGGTGCATCATTTGTATGGTATCGATATCCCACTTACTTTGTCCTTAGTCTGGGGCATTGTTTGTATGGTATCGATTTCCCACTTCCTCCATCCTTAGTCTGGTGCATCATTTGTATGGTATCGATATCCCACATCCTCCGTCAACAGTCTGGTGCATCGTTTGTATGGTATCGATATTCCACTTCCTCCATCCTTAGTCTGGTGCATCATTTGTATGGTATCGATATCCCACTTCCTCCATCCTTAGTCTGGTGTATTGTTTGTATGGTATCGATATCCCACTTCCTCCGTCCTTAGTCTGGTGCATCATTTGTATGATATCGATATCCCACTTCCTCCATCCTTAGTCTGGTGCATCGTTTGTATGGTATCAATATCCAACTTCATCTGTCCTTAGTCTGGTGCATCGTTTGTATGGTATCGATATCCCACTTCCTCCGTCCTTAGTCTGGTGCATCATTTGTATGGTATCGATATCCCACTTCCTCCATCCTTAGTCTGGTGCATCATTTGTATGGTATTGATATCCCACTTCTTCTGTCCTTAGTCTGGTCCATCATTTGTATGGTATTGATATCCCACTTCCTCCATCCTTAGTCTGTTGCATCATTTTTATGGCATTGATATCCCACTTCCTCCGTCCTTAGTCTAGTGCATCGTTTGTATGGTATCGATATCCCACTTCCTCCGTCCTTAGTCTGGTGCATCATTTGTATGGTATCAATATCCCACTTCCGCCATCCTTTGTCTGGTGCATCATTTGTATGGTATTGATATCCCACTTCTTCTGTCCTTAGTCTGGTGCATCGTTTGTATGGTATCGATATCCCATTTCCTCCGTCCTTAGTCTGGTGCATCATTTGTATGGTATCAATATCACACTTCCTCCATCCTTAATCTGGTGCATTTGTATGGTATCGATATCCCACTGCCTCCGTCCTTAGTCTGGTGCATCATTTGTATGGTACAATATCCCTGTTCCTCCGTCCTTAGTCTGGTGCATCAGTAGTATGGTATCGATATCCTACTTCCTCCGTCCTTAGTCTGGTGCATCAGTTGTATGATATCGATATCCCACTTCCTCCGTCCTTAGCCTGGTGCAATGTTTGTATTCTATCGATTTCCCACTTTCTCCGTCCTTACTCTGGTGCATCATTTGTTTGGTATCGATATCCCACTTCCTCTGTCCTTAGTCTGGTGCATCGTTTGTATGGTATCGATATCCCACTTCCTCCGTCTTTAGTCTGGTGCATCGTTTGTATGTTATCGATATCCCACTTCCTCCGTCCTTAGTCTGGTGCATCGTTTGTATGGTATCGATATCCCACTTCCTCCATCCTTAGTCTGGTGCATCGTTTATATGGTATCGATATCCCACTTCCTCTGTCCTTAGTCTGGTGCATCGTTTGTATGGTATCGATATCCCACTTCCTTTGTCCTTAGTCTGGTGCATTGTTTGTATGGTATCGATTTCTCACTTCCTCCATCCTTAGTCTGGTGCATCATTTGTATGGTATTGATATCCCACTTCCTCTGTCCTTAGTCTGGTGTATCGTTTGTATGGTATCGATATCCCACTTCCTCCATCCTTAGTCTGGTGCATTGTTTGTATGGTATCGATATCCCACTTCCTCCGTCCTTAGTCCGGTGCATGGTTTGTCTGGTATCGATATCCCACTTCCTCTGTCCTTTGTCTGGTGCATCATTTGTATGGTATCGATATCCCACATCCTCCATCCATAGTCTGGTGCATCGTTTGTATGGTATCGATGTCCCACTTCCTCTGTCCTTAGTCTGGTGTATCATTTGTATGGTATCGATATCCCACATCTTCCATCCATAGTCTGGTGCATCGTTTGTATGGTATCGATATCCCACTTCCTCCGTCCTTAGTCTGGTGCATGGTTTGTATGGTATCGATATCCCACTTCCTGTGACCTTAGTCTGGTGCATCATTTGTATGGTATCGATATCCCACTTCCTCCGTCCTTAGTCTGGTGCATCGTTTGTATGGTAGCGATATCCCACTTCCTCCGTCCTTAGTCTGGTTCATCATTTGTATGGTATCAATATCCCACTTCCTCTGTCCTTAGTCTGGTGAATCATTTGTATGGTATCGATTTCCCACTTTCTCCGTCCTTAGTCTGGTGCATCATTTGTGTGGTATCGATATCCCACTTCCTCCGTCCTTAGTTTAGTGAATCGTTTGTATGGTAGCGATATCCCACTTCCTCCATCCTTAGTCTGGTGCATTGTTTGTATGGTATCAATATCCCACTTCCTCTGTCCTTAGTCTGGTGCATCATTTGTATGGTATCAATTTCCCACTTTCTCCGTCCTTAGTCTGGTGCATCATTTGTATGGTATCGATATCCCACTTCCTCTGTCCTTAGTCTGGTGCATCGTTTGTATGGTATCAATATCCCACTTCCTCTGTCCTTAGTCTGGTGCATCGTTTGTATGGTATCGATATCCCACTTCCTCTGTCCTTAGTCTGGTGCATCAGTTGTATGGTATCGATATCCCACTTCCTCTGTCCTTTGTCTGGTGCATTGTTTGTATGTTATCGATGTCCCATTTCCTCCGTCCTTAGTCTGGTGCATCGGTTGTATGGTATCGATATCCCACTTCCTCCGTCCTTAGTCTGGTGGTATCAATATCCACTTCCTCCGTCCTTAGTCTGGTGCATCATTTGTATGGTATCGATATCCCAGTTCCTCCGTCCTTAGTCTGGTGCATCATTTGTATGGTATCGATATTTCACTTCCTCCGTCAGCTTACTCCACGGTAGGTTTAACTACAGATCTCTTCACTATGAGGTAATCCTCAAATGTTCATTTTTCCCTTTCTTAGATAAATACAGAAGCTGGACTTTCAGAAAATCATTTTAATATTCATACTTTCTTGAATCGTGCGTGAAACCAAGCTTTATTGTCTATGGTTCTCCCTGTAAAACGTGTTCCTCTTTTCTTTAAGTTGTACCACCACACAATGGCCATCACTCATTTTACAGTTTCATTCCTTTCCTTAAGTGGATACATGCTACAGTGTTTACTGAGATTACAGAAAGGGATTATAGTACAATGAAAGCCAAGAGAATAAGGCAGTTAAAACACTATACCAGTAAGTAACTCAAAGGCGTCACCACTGCACGCGACTCTTATGTACGATATTATAACAGATAATGTTAAATCAGTGGAAGTAAGTATTTTTTCATGAAGGCTGGTCCAGAAACATCAATAATTGCTTCAGAACCATAGAAGGTCAGTTAATCAAGGGCAAATGACGCATAGAGTAAAAACCTTAGCAACTGTGTTAGCAGTTAAAATATCTTCTGGGTTTCCTTACAGCTGCACTCTTTTATTTCATCTTATTTTACAGCTTCTTTTAAAAAGAAAGATGCTTTTTCTCTCATTTGCTCATTTCATCAGCAGATTGTAACATAAGACATGGTAGGTCACATGAAAAAGAAACAGATGTTAAAGCCTTGCAATGAGACATAAACTTCCTGAGCAGTTTGGTCCTTGCTTTCTCCTTGAACACAGGGCTCCCCGGAAGCCTGCTGAGGTGCAGAAATTCAAGGTGCAGCGATCCAAATTCTGACAGGATGCTGCTTCCTGCTGAAGTCCAACTACAGCTCAAGCTGACACAATGAAATGGAAAGGAAAGCAAATTTGATTGCAAGCATGAATGTTTAAATTGAAGTTAACCATATATGTTATAGGACAGGTGCGTAGATGTGAATAGACAAATGCTTTACTCTTATCAAGGCATATGTTGCAATTTAAACCACATTAACAAATCTAAAATGCTTTGCAAAAGCATATTACAGTATGTAATGAATAGACAAATGCAAGTCTGGTAAGAACACTGACAAGGTAGGCCTGCCTAACTCATTTCAACAATAAAAATGAAGACACGCTACCATGGTGTAGTTGTTGCTGAAATGTGACAATCAATAGCAATCAAATTCAAGCTACTGACTAAAAGCAGCAGAGGTTCTGGGGGTTAGGAGGACAGAAAAATGTGCACCATGCTGAACATGAGAAGCAGGACAAAGGACAACACTCAGTACAAAGTTTGGGTGATTAGTCTAATATTGGAGGGGATATGACTGAAAGCATCCTCACAGCACGGAAGCAAACTGTACCAGTCTGGCACGTTTAGCAGGTCTGTATTCTGCTGTTTGTTCTGTAAAACGTGATAGAAATGAGACTGGTTGACACTTTGTTTTAATCAAGACTGAAAAGATAGAAATATTTCTGCAGTCAAATCAAAAGCACATTTAATATTTGATAAGTAATAAAATGAAATACAAGAAGAAATGCATAATAGTGGTAAAATGTGCGAATACTGTAGCACCTTTGTTTTTTGTTTTTTTTTTCACAGAAACTTTATGATTTATTTTATCATTTACCTACATCACAGTTCATGTCTTTGACACCACAGGAGGTTGTACCTCCACAAATTATGCCATTTATTATGTGATAGTTTACCTTCACTTGACTGGATTCTTTATGTTTAGTCTTGGTGCCTTGTGATATGCAGCCATTGTATATGGAAGGGGTTAGCCAGAGGCAAGTACGTAACTCAATGAATATAAATTTACTGTAAATGACAGTTGCAACTTGCAGGTGAATAATAGGTATTCAGAACTGTTTAGTACCGAAGGGTGTATAATCTTCGAGTCCAACCACCAAAACTGATGGCAGAATTTCATTGCAGCATCTCTGCCCATGGCATCAACAGATATCACAGTCACATATAGATGTAATCTCATTTTTTTTGTTGTCTGAATATTTTGAATGCTTCCTCTGTGATGTAGAGAAAGGGAGCCCTGACTATAACCTAGATGGCCTATGTCTGATTCATAAACCAGATGTTGGAGAAGCAATTTGGAGAGGGAGAAACATGATGAGGCATTTGCCTGTTCAGTCCTCCCTGGTGGGGTGAGAATGAGGCAGTTGTTTAGAGAGCATGTTTCCTGAAGGATCTTCA